>NW_010528569.1:35175-47005 GCF_000687285.1 Phaethon lepturus | reverse complement strand
TCACTCCCCTCTCCAGCTGCAATTGCTGTGCCATTTTCCCCACTCCCCTCTTCACTCCGCTCCCCCACAGGCGCTGCCACCATGGCTGATGGGCTCGGCCTTGGCCAGCGGTGGGTCCACCTTGTAGCCGCTGGCACTGGCTCTGTCGACACAGAGGAAGCTTCCAGCAGCTTCTTGCAGAAGCCACCCCTGCAGCCCCCCGCTACCAAAACCTGGCCATGCAAACCCAACAGACTAATTTATTCTATTTAATCTTAGCTCTTTTAAGACTGTATTTAGTCTTGCAACTGAATTATCCCAGTTTCAGAGATTAGATTATACCATCATAGTTGTGTCGTGTGTCTTTTGTTAGCTTTCTCTGTTAATGAGCTGTAATTAATTCTTTCTCTATGGTGAAATCTATGATAGAAGAGTAAGAGGTGTGTTATCCAAGAAGAAACTATATAATGTGCTGTTGGGGGAAAAAAGAAATTGAGGATAGAGTTGAAAACTAGTGAGACCTTCCTTCAGATTTTTTCCTTTGTCCTGTAGTCCTCTCTCCTGACTCGACATCATGCTGCGCTCTCTCCATTCCCCTGACAGCCAGCTAAAAGGGCATAAGGGGCAGACTGACAGTCGGATGGACGGACACCTGGGTGGTATGGCTGCCAGTAGTTTCACAGCTTATTGGATACTTACAGAAGACAACATGCAATACCCAATCATAGTGGAAGCTGATTAAACTAATTGTGGATTTCCAAAAGTGGATCAACTCATTCCCTTTGGAGGTGGAGGGGTATTCAGGGTGGAGGTGGGGTGGTGACGTTTTTTAGATTTTAATTAATTTTCTACCTTTAAGTAATAAACTTGGCTGTTTCTTGTGTATATTGTGACATAAAAAAATCATCAAACCTCTCCAAATTATAATAGTCTCCTGCTAGTTTTCTGATTTCATCTCCCTTTCTAGGATGTTGTTTCGCTTCCTTTCAGTGTTTAACTTTCAAGTTCGAGATGTTAAGATTTACTAGACTTCTATAATAATTATAAGTTCCTGCTTCTCTTTACTGACAACGTGCCTTCATTTTAATGGAATTTTGCTGGTGGCTTATGCTGGGTAATTTAATGGAACAAACTGTTCTTTCACTGACAGTAGCTATTAGAAAAGTTTCCTCTTGAATTTGTATCTATAATTTTGATTGCTTACATGTGTTTGGTGAATGACACTGTTCTAAATATTTGATTCATAAATGAGGTAATATCTCTCTCTTTACCCTTCCACTTACTTTTTCCTTAGTTCAAAAACTTCTTTGAATAATGGTTGGATAAAAATGGGCCCATATGTTCAACAAAACATAGATAATGCAGTGCTGATACACAGTTAAGAAATACCAGTCCTATTCCATATTTCAAATTGTTTTTATTTGTTTCAGTTTTGTAATGGTAAATTTAACTGTAGACACCAAAGTTGTGCAAAATGTTTTTGTTAAAAGTGTTTGAAATTCAGCCTAATATTAAAAATTATTTTTCGTTTGGTAGACCAGTCAGTGTTTTAAATAGGGTCACTGCCTTTGCCTTGAAAGCGTAACGGGTAGTCTTTCTGCTTCTCCAGTTAGACCTCACCCACACAAACAGTTGAGTTGTTAGAAATTATTATAACTGAAGAAATTAAAACCTCTGAAAGAAGTTTGGGCAGAGAGAATCCCTCTCCACCCAGTGGAGGGTGGAGAGCTCGGTGGCAAAGCGTTGATGGGCATGTTTACCATTACAGTAAAATTATAAATCCATGTTCCCTAAAAAAGTAATCAGCCAGTTCGTGCCCATTTTATTGTCACTGCATTAGCTCTAGGGACATTAGGACTCGCTCCTCCTTGCTAGGCTTTATTTCAAATTATCTAAGAAGAGATTTATACTAACCCTTAAAAGGGGATTCTAAGGAATTAGGTCATTGGGTAAAATTATTTTGTTATTTCATGAAGTTTTACCCTCCACAAATGATGCCAACAAAAAGATTTACAAGTTTCAGTGTATTTTGTTGGCATGGTAATTGAAAATAAGTTATGACTGGAATAGAGGTTAACAGCATATTTTGGAATGGAAGACAGCTGCAGCTTCAAAAAGGTTATTCCACCTCAAAAATCTGTAGGAAGAATCAGTCTACCACAAAAATTCATTTTTCTATCCCCAGACATCTCTTGGCCAACATACATGAAATAAAACTAAGTTCTGGAGATGCTGTACTTTCTCAGAGCTGCGATGGCTTGTGAGTTTAATGCAATGAATGGTTCCTTCCTGCTTTGCTTAATTATCCCACAAATGCAGATCAGCTTGCTCAGATAATACCTTATAATTTCTCTCCAGTTATTGGGATAATGACTACACCATTTCACCATAGACCAAAGGAAATGATAGTTCAGAATTCTAGGGCTAAGGGTTTTTCATCATGCATTTAATTCATGTACAATAGTGCATGAGTAAATATTTCCCTTTTTTAATCTGAAAGTCTCGACATTAGATATAAATGGGAAATGGGAGCTTTTTAATTAAGCTGCAGTAAGTGCAAATTTCATTGCCATTACAAGCTGCCTTTTTAGAAACCATGACAATGACATTAAGCATTTGCTAAACAAAATCTGTTCCTGTATGTCATGCAGTTCGCATCCTGTTTACTATTAAGAAGTTGTTGGCAGAGGCAGAAGACATTTTGTTAAAAACAATAAATAAACAGAATTTTCTTGGTCTGAAATCAGCTGTTTTCAGAAGTGTATGTTTAGATGTAAAAAGAAGAGGTGGCATACATAGTTTTATTCCTACCTGTTTATGCTTTTTTTTTTATGAGCCAGTGCTTGTACATCAGATGTTAAGATTTTACAGAGCTGCAGCTCTCCTTATTGTGTGAACCTGCATCTTCAAGCAGAGAAATACTTTTTAACCATGCGAAAATACAAATCTGTTCCATCCTCACAAGGAAGACTTACAAGGAGCCATTTGTGAAGGGCATGGTTTTGGGTCCCTGTCTGCCTCACAGAATGTTAGTTCTTTCTCCCAGAAGGGTGACCTGCGATAAGCTCTGCCCTCCCCGTGGCAGCAGGTCATTTTGCAGTGACGTGGGGAGGAATCATACAGCCAAGATGAGAGTAGGAGGGGGTTTAATCCTGTTGCATGGAGTTTGGGATGCTCACTTGGATGTCAGTACATATACTACAGAGAAAGTTTTTGGATGAAAAAAAATAATTAGGGAGATACCAAATCCCCTGAGGTTGAAAATTGTACATAAAGTAAATGGCTATGAACTTTCAGAGTGGTGTAAAACTTAGTCCCATCCTCGGTCCATATCCCCATGATTGGTTTTTATGTTATTTGAACTATGCAGGAATTGATTTTCAGTCTGTCAACCCTAAGCTGTCTTTTTTTCTGGGAAAAAAACACACATTCTGGCTGTATAATCAATGACAGTTTAAAACAACTCCATTAAAGGAGAAAAAATGCGAAGTATGTGAGAGAACTCATCTCTGTATAGAAAGATGATTATGATGATATGTGCAGTTTTCTTGGTGGAAAATACAAATTAATGCAGATCATTGAGGTTTGTTTTTTTTTTTTTTTTAAAAAAAAGCATTATCCTTTGCGAGACAAGGAAATTCTGTAGCCAGTCTAGCATACTCGCAGAGCAGCAGAGCCATATGTCACTGCAGCAGGGTTGTCCTTTGGCTTGAATATAATGAGAATGTGAAAGATTTTATTGCTTTGTGTGTTTAATACTGGTCTTGATCAAGATGAAACAGAATTATCTACACTATCAGTGTGGGAGATACTGCAGTTCAAGTGGCAACAATTTTACGGGGGAACGAATTGATTTATTTCCTACTTGTTTACTGCCTGTGCCCATGAGCCGTGCTGGCTCACGGCTGGACCCGTGCCCTGCAGAGGTCTGTGAGCATCGTGCGCCGGGCGGCTGACTCTCCTTGTGAGCAGGGAAATGTCTTACACAACTGCACTTGAAGAAACCGTGAATAGTATTGATTAGTGGCCATTTTAATGGAAGGTGGAGGAGAATCTGGGTGGGTCTTTAAAAACTCGTAATTTCATCTTTTGCTATTAACGATATCTGAATCAACGTCAGACTCAATCAAAGAATGCAGCTCTTTCAGCGAAGGCTGAGAAGGTGGTGATGAGATATTCTGATCTGAACTGCTCCTTAGAGCATCTCTGGTGTGGGAGACAGGGTCAGCTAAGATAGCAACATGCTCTTCTTCCAGCTGGGCCACAGTAAGCTCGTTCTCTAGAGCTCATCGGCTCAGTGTTTTTCCACGTTCTGCCATGCTGTCCTCACCATATAGAAGCAGAGTCTGACTATGACCTGACACGTTTTTCTTCTTGCCATAGTCTGGGATGACCCGTGTGAGCAGCATGTGCTGTGTAAGACAGGGAGGAAGAAGTGAGGGAATCCCACAGGCGGTAACAGGCTGGGGAAGGTAGGGGTTCACCTCGGCTCCCTGCAGCCCTCCCTCCCATACACCCCCCCTTACCCTTCCTTCCCAGGGTGTCACCAAAAATGAAATTCAGCTTTGCCTCCATGGCTGAGGGATCTCCTAGGCAACAGAAGGAGCTGCAGAGTTGGGTAAGGAGAAGACATGACTGGGTACTTTTCTGAAAAGCACACTTGCAGAGAAAGCATGATGGTGGAGAGGTGTGGAGCCAGTGCAAATACTTTTTATTTTTGTTTCATCAAGATTGGGATAAAGAAGGTATTTCTGTTGGGCTGGATTCTCAGATTAACTTGCATATTGTCTTCTGCAGCAGCTAGTTTGGTGAAAATCACAGAGATTGTTTAGCCTACCAGATCCCTACAGAGAAACCTCGGACATAGTTTCCACTGACACCGCTTTATACTTCCACTTCCATCTGCAAATCTGTTACTAAGCCAAATCGATATTAATCTCAAATATTTGTTCTTCAGACCCATAGGAACCCTCAATACATCTTACTGTGCTAGGTCTTGACTTCTGAGTCAAGTGTCAGGGTATGTTAGTAGTTTAGGGGTTTCACCTCACCAGCAATTTCGAAGAGAAAGCAGTAAAAAATAGTAGTTAATGAGAATTATTGTATAGATTCAGAAATAATATGTAAATGCTGTGAACACTATTTGCTGTAGGCATGTTTTGACTTGTACATTATTTTATATTTGAATCCATACATAATATAGTTTAAAATATAGCAAATGTTATTTTATATTTATCTTTTTAAAAGAATATTTATTTTAAAATGGGAAACTTGCCTTTTTATGGGGAAAAAGTACAACACTTTTGGGGAAGAATAATGCATAGAATTGGTCCTCAATTTTATTCCGTGAGTCACTCTTTGCTCATTTGCATCAAGAGTGCTTGTGTGAGGAAAGGGTTAAAAGTCTTGGTTTACTTGAGGACTGGGTTTGCTTCAGTGGTAGAGGTCTGGAAAATCATAAAGGATGGAGACACATAAAGGGAAGAAAGCTTCTTTTCCATATCCTTTTGAAACCTGATAACCTTATTCTCAGAGAATAGGAAGTATGAAAAAAAAGTAGTAAATTAAATGCTTTTTCTCAAGTGAGAGCTTATGAAAGACTGTGTCAGAAAAGTCCATAAGATACAGTGCTTACAAGGAGAAACCTCTTATTCTGGAGTTGTAAGAGTTCAGTTTGGTGGGTTTTTTTTGTGTTTTTTTTTTTGTTTTGTTTTGTTTTGTTTTGTTTTGGTTTTTTTTTGCCTTGTCAGTCAAAAAACCAAAAATTCTGTGATGGGCTGATGTGATTGTTAGTATTTTAATAACTCTCACCTGGTATTTCTGAGCAGACAAGAGTCTATTTGTCACCAGAATAAAGCCAGTAGGCAGATGTAGAAGGTTAAGATGTCTGTCTGTTGATCACTGTGCCTGTTTAAACAGGTTTAGTCCGTTATTGTTGTCTTGCCCTAACCAGCAGTGGTTCAACAGTAACTGGATGAATTAGCTAAATTCTTAAATCCCATTACTATTTATTCTGCCTGATGAATTTGTTAGGTTGCTAAGTTAGGATGAAAGGTGCTAGTAGTGTAGAGGCATTAGCTGGACAGGCTTGATTGACAGCCCCAAAATGTCAGGTTCGTGACTGAAACTGCTGCAAAGAGAAGCATAACTGGAGCAGCATAATCTGTGATTCTGCAAAAAATACCATTACTTAAGTCGTAATGTCATCTGTTAGGGGTTGGTGCCAATGTGGTATGTGGAGCTGTGGGCGGGTGCTATAATGGCAGCTCCATCAATATTACAGGAAATTCTGAATGAATGGATAAAGCCAGATGCCAAGTTCTACTCCAGAATTACCTGATAGCCTTCTTTGTGTGTCCATTGTTATTTCAGTGGCAGACATGAAACTGGTAAGCAGGAACATTACAGAGCATTACATTAAATTCACTACTCTAACAAGTTTTAGTCTCTTAAAAATACTTGCTTTCTCTGAGGTGAGCTTGAGTAACAATAACGTGGCTTAGAAAGTAGCTTTTAGTACTGGATTTCAAATACTTGATGTATGTTCTCTTTCTGTTCCTGTGAGATAATTGAATTACCAGATGTAGTGGCATTATGTATGATAGAAAGGAAATCCAAAGAAATTGTCTTGCCTGAGATCAGTCTGAGAGCGCTAGAAATGCTGGTTAATTTGCCATGTATTCAGCTGTGTACCTTTTTCCTGTTAAAATTAGTTGTCGGAGAATGGAAGAGAAGCAGTGAAACTGGTGTGCAAAACCAAGGAGTAATAACATAATGGGGTGTGGAAAGCTGATGGGTTGAGGACTGGTTTTGGTAATAGGCAGATAGTAATAAGAATTTCATAGTTGCAGACGATTCAGAGAACTTAATAGACCTTGCAGATACCAAAGAGAAGAAAGAACAAAAATATCAAGACTCAGAAAAGTAATTAAAGATGGCAAAGTTTTGCAGTATTAATGCGAACACTTGCAACTTTGCAAATTTTTGCTGTTTAGAATGATTCAGCATCAACTGCAGCAGTGACTGATAATTTATCATTTGTTTAAAAGTATTTGGGTTCTCTTAGTAAGGCCACTGTTATGTCAGGAAGAAGTTTATAACATGCCACCTGTCTTACCACAATGTTGATGTGTAACTAAGCAACATAAACAGTCAAATGCGATGTGCAAAAAGTCTTAAAGAAAATTGGTATTGAGGTGTTCTACTATACAAAAGAAAAGTTAAAATTCTGTTTGTGTTATCCATACCTATGATATAGTTTCTACAGGTTTTGAAAACTCACGTGCTTAAAATAAGCTGTTACCACCTGAACAATAATACGATATTACGGTCTTGGCCATAGCCTCAGCAGATACAGTGCTCTCAAGTCCACCTTGTTTGCGCTGTTGTGGCCAGGATGTCCTTTCCAAATCCCAAGCCTCATTTGAGACTTGGCTGCTCTCTCCAGCTTCTGGATGCTCCTTCCCCATCCTCCCCAGCATCTTCATAAGCAACAGCAGGCAGCCTGACTGTTCTCATGAGTCTCTGTGTTCCTTCCCCGGTCAGAAATATTGCTAGTGTGAAAACAGCACTTGCTCTTTTCTGTTGCCTGACTGTTGTGACTGGATTGCCCCGGCAATCGCTGTCTGGCTGATGCTGGCAAGGATGACATGAGTTCCCCTTTCTACCTTGTACCCCATGAGGGCATGTCCTGCGTGGGCTGTGCAGTCCAGCGGGCATTAGGATGGAGAGGGTTGCCTGTTGTGCCTCTTGCTTTCATCCCAGGAATACCCTGAGTCCAGCTGAAGTAATCTTAGTACATTTGGGAAGACCTGGGTGTACACCAGAAATGATGCTCCCCAGGCTTTCAGCCTTTGGTTTACATGGAGAGAAGGGGGAATAAGATTGATTATTAAGCTGGGTTGTGTCTTCAGCTTGGCTACAGGCATGTTAATGTTGGCCAGACACAGTCTGCATGGGACCTTTGTGCCAACAGAAAGTGGTCTGCCAGAGACCATGTTGTAATATCTTATATAGATGTTAACCTTAAATATATATGTATATTCTAACCTCAAAAATCTGTGAGCACAGAACTAAGGTGATACCAGGATTTAAACCCAGCTTAAGGAGTATGTCCTGTCCTTGACACAGCTCCATAGCCCGCTAAGGATCTTCTCCTGGTTTCAGCTGGGCTGGAGTTAATTTTCTTCATAGAAGCTAGTGTGCGTTTCCATAGAAGCTATGTTTTGGATTTGGGATGAGAAAATGTCGATAAGTGCTGTTGTTTTGGGTTGTTCCTAAGCAGTCAAAGACAGTCCAGCTTCTCGTGCTGGCCTGCCAGCGAGCAGGCTGGGGGTGAACAGGGAGCTGGGAGGGGACACGGCCAGGACAGCTGACCCAGGCTGGCCAAGGAGATATTCCATACCATATAACATCATGCCCGGTATATAAAGCCGAGATGAAAAAGGAAGGGGTGGAGGGACGTTGGGAGCGATGGTGTCTGTCTTCCCAAGTAACGGTTATGCGTGATGCAGCCCTGCTTCCCTGGAGATGGCTGAACCCCTGCCTGCCCATGGGGAGTGGGGAATGGGTTCCTTGTTTTGCTTTGCTTGTGTGCGCGGCTTTTGCTTTACCTGTTGAACTGTCTTTATCTCAACCTGTGAGTTTCCTCACTTTTACTCTTCTGATTCTCTCCCCCGTCCCACCGTGGGGGAGTGAGCGAGCGGCTGCGTGGGGCTTAGCTGCCGGCTGGGATTAAACCATGACAGATCTCTTTGCCAGTGATGAGAAAATCCGTAAGCAGAAGCACTGTCCCCATTTTTGCTCCTGCTCCAGGGAAGGTCCTTCTCTCCTCCTGACCTGGCAGAGGCTCAGACTCGCAGCCCACTGCTGCATATGGTAGTCTGGTTGCCAGGTGGGTCACATTATGTGTTGGGGGTTTTGTGGCGGGAGGCATGAAGTTGGGCAGTGAAGTTCCTCCAGGTTGTGGCTGCGGCTGTGCTGCTGGTGGGAGGCGGCTCACAGCCGTGGGTGATCCCTGCCAGGCTGGTGATGTGGCTTTGTGAAATCCTCCTATGGCTGGAGATGTGCCCACAGCTTGACGCCGTTGTAGCCTCGTGGATATTTCCCCAGTCCCTTTCAGTTAAGAACAGAGCAGAAGTGGTATTTTTCTTTTATTTTTTTTTTTTTAACCCCAAAACTGATAACTTCCAAAAAGCTTTTTGCTGAATGTGCTTTGGGAGCATAAGTTGGACCAAAACCCTACTGAAAGTCAGTCAATCATTATGTCCCACTTTGGGGATAGTTCAGATCTTTCCTTCCTTCTCCATGCATAGACAGGTTTATTTTGCTGTAATAATCACAGATGTGGAAACAAGGAAGGTTCTATTTTTAGGCAGTCCAGGTGGATACAGTGTTCGCACTCAAAAGCATGTCTTAAACTAATTTATTTTTAAAGGAGGAATTGTAGCAGTACTCTCTATCTGGAAAATGTACAGCTAAAATGACTTATTCTGTAATAAACATAGCATAATAGTTATCTTGTATGTGATGAGAGTATTGGCTGGGGAGCAGTTGCAGCAGCAGAGCTACCCTGTTTGCTTTGCAGTTCTCTGCTGACCTGCTTATTAGACGACATTCGTATTAAACAGATGAATTTGACAGAAGTGGTTAGGGGACTCGTGTTAGGGTTCTGTCAGCACTTTTATTTGAAATGTTTTATGAATATATGCAAACTGTATTTTAAGCAGCTGCTCATCCTTGGTCAGTAATAGGCAGATCAAAATGTTATGTTTTATATGATCAAAATGTTATGTTTTATTTGATATTTTATATGAGAAATAGTTGCAAATAAAGGTAGCGAAAACCTAAAAGTGTTAAAATACATCAATTTTATCCATAATTATAAGATTGTACTTTTCAATTATGCATAATTTTATTTATAATAATTTTCTGGGTAGTAGTAGAGGGGAAATAAAACATTTCAGCAAAATGCAATGTTTTTCATTGTGACATAATTTAGTGGGTTTTTATTTCATGTTGTTTATTATAAGAGGACTGCTTGTGTTGAAAAGAGATCGGTGTAGCAGTATTGTTGTATTGGGAAAAAAAGTTTAATTTTGAAAGTCCTTAACTTCCCATGAAATTTAAAATAGTGAACAGTCTGTTCTTCCCCAGAATAAAGTGCTCGCTCCCCTTCTTCCCTTTCCTTAATCCCTTCTTGAGTTCTGACCTTTTATTTTCCTGCATTAATGCAGCTCTCTTTTGACTCCCCATCAGCCTTTTCCTCTTGTACCCTGCTGAGGCAGACATCCCTCAGAGACAAGTGCAAGAGCAGATCATACAGAAGCCACGACTAAGAGTCCAACATGCCCTGTGAACGTCATTGAAGGGTGATGACAGGTCGAGCTGTTCCGAAAGCAGAATGGATATTCTGGGCCATTGTGGTAAATCCTGAAATTTCACAAGCAAATTGCATTTTGAAACTTAAGTTTTAAAACCACAACCAACCAGCCCCCTCGCTCCCCAAGTAATACAGCATCTTGAGTCAATTATTCAAGAGAAGTATGACAAACTTCTCAATTTTATTTTATTTTTTAATACACAAGCAACCCCCTAGAAGGCTGTGGAGCTGAGTGCTTAAAGGTAGGATGGCTACAGCCTAACAACAGTGTAGCTAGTAGCTGGTAAATCCTTATATGATGTGGTTGGCAGGTACGCAGGCAGTATAGCTAGGAAAGCCTCTCAGTAATGTTTGCACACCTTAAGAAGCCTGCAGATCATCTCATCTTGGTACTGATGAGCTATTTATTGGTAAGTCAGCAAGAATAGGTGTAAATTACTTTGATATAACATTGTGCTGACCCTGCTTATATCATAGATGAGCAGATGGTATGGAAAACATTTTGTACGTATGCCAGAAAAAGGCTACGCGATTGCAAAGTAAACCTTAGGCTGAAAGTCTTGGGCATCATGAGCCCACTGTTAACATCTCTGGATGAGCTGGCTGGAGAAGAGCCCAGGCATCGTGACTGCAGCACCTTTCCTCAGGAGCAGCGAATCCTGCAGAAGGCACAGGCTCACAGGCAAGGAACTGCCTTGCCAAAAAGAGTTGGAAAAACTGACGGTGAGTTGTGACTGGTATGTAACGGAGCCAGGAGGCTGTTAATTACCTCCCCATCAGCCAGTCACAAGTGCAAAAGATGGACTGGATTCAGGAGGGTTACAGGTCATTTTGGGCTTGCTCTTTTTCACCGCTATTTTCCTTCTGTCTGCATACAGCTGCATTTGGGAAAGCCAGGGAAATATGCTCCTGAGGGGGGAAGGTTTGTTCATCTTGATGCCCTGGTGCGGTACTTGGGTTTTCAGGTTTTGGGGCGAGGATTCAAGTTGGTGCTTTTTGTTAGCAATGTGCCATGCTAAAGATCAAAACGTGGTTTTCTTACTAGCAGTCAGTTGCTAGGAGAGCACAAATACAATACAGAAATGAGTAATGTAATTCATACTAGCACAAGTGTGTAGTGGGACAGGTTTCTGGAGTGCCTGTATGTGTTTATCAAAAAAATTGTTCAGGTATATGTCAGCACAAAGTTATAGCAAGTATATGTCATATAAATCAGCAGAAATGTAGAGTATGCCATAATCATTAGAGACTCAAATCACATACAGAAGTCCGGGAGAATATTTACCGCTAAGGCTATGGGAATTGTAACCCTTGCTTATGCATATTCATTTATGGCTGTATGTCACTCTTTATCGTAGATGCTATAGTGGAAATCCACAAGGAAATAATACTTTTGAATTCACAGAAGTTTTTGTCGAGCAATCAGTTCACGCCCTCTACAGCCACAGATTGAGATACCTAGTGATGAAC
>NW_010528569.1:7132-35144 GCF_000687285.1 Phaethon lepturus | reverse complement strand
AGAGTTCTATAGGGATAAAATATTGTGTCATAATATATAGGTACAAAGGGGTCTGGGTTAAGGAGTGTAACCTACGTAACTTTTATTCTTTTTTTAGGTGCTTGAGCTTGCACATAGAATTTTTAGGTGCAATGTTGTGTTTCTGAGTGATGCTTTGAAAAACAACAGCAGTCATATTACCACCTATATAGTAAATGCTTTAATTTGCAATGCTTGCTCTTCTAGCAGAATAACACTTTTGAACTAAATGTAAATGCCTCACAGGAGTTGTTTCCATCTTAGTTCCCAACTTGCTTCATAAATGTCTGCACCTCTGTGGATTATAAACCAGTTAATCACCTAAGTATGTGGTTTCTGTTTACTGGAGATGATGGGAAGGGGCATGTTAATAAAACAGAGCTGTGTGGATCTCAAAATTCCTTAGGTTGCTACTGAAAACACCTGTTGGAAAGGCAATTGTCACAGCTGCCCAGTTTTTCTAAAATGAGGGATGTTTTAAATATTAGTTTGACTTGTAGCTCTTACCGGTTCACAATAAGAAAAGTGATAAGCTCTGGAAATATGTCTTTTGTGTGTAGTATGTTGTAGATCTGATGGCATTGATTATGTAGTTAGAAAGATTTCTGTGGAAATGTCTTTCAGGAGATCTCACATAATGAAATAAAATGGGTCTGTACGCACACAAATACAACATGATCTGTTGGATGTGGCGCAGACTCTAACAGATGAACAGATTTATATATATTAAATACTTTATTTTTATTTGCATTTCTTGGTATTCAGTTAGTGATGCAATTTCCTTTCTGAAACTTGAGTCTCCTTGACTGTATAATGGCTGTTCTGATTTGGGACAATTGTAAAAATTAGTGCTCTTCTGTAGCGGTTTGGCAATGTTTTTCTTCTCATTGTTCTCTTACCTTCTAGAACTTAATGAGAAGCATGGCACTAATGATTGCTGAATCCTTCTCCAAATGTTCAGAAGTTCATAGTATGAAGAAAAAACAATTTCAGAAGTATGTCCTGTTGTAAATGTTTGATGAAAAATGGTGTACAGTGTTAGATGTTGATGTGGCATGGGATTATTATGCTGCGTATGAAGAAGAAAACCATACAGCAGAAGTGAGGCAGTGGTTTGCATTTTTAGCATGAGTAATATATCGTTACGAAGTCTGTTAAATACCTTTACTGAAATAAATGTAATATATCAATCCATCTGAATCCATCCATCTTAGTTTAAAATGAAGAATGAATTGTGCTAAGGATACAGCTACTTTTATGACAAATTTAGATGTTCTTTTTTTTCTTAACAGGAAAGCTAGTAATGATTTTCATAGAAGCATGTAAATGATTAATTCCCTGCCTGTTTTATTTTATAAGTGACAGAAAAATTGACTGAGAAAACTCCACACAGTGCACATGTGAAAGAAATTTCACCAGGCTCCAAGTAAATGCTTTGCCAGATTTCTGGGAATGCTGTGCTACATACACTAATGTCAGACTTTCCTTTACATTTCGCTATTTACCTTTGCAAAGTAAACGCACCAAGTTATGTCTGCAACACATGAAACATTTTATTTTGTTTCGTAACAGAATGGTGCTGACCATACAAGTCTTGAAACTGGAACTTGGACCTGCATAGTGTTGTAGTGTTGGACTTGACCCAACCAGGTCTTCTCAGAGGTGAATTTTAGGGTGCGGTTTGCCATGGTTAAGCCAATCTGATCACCATCAGGGTGATTCTCCTCTCTTCACCCTCCCTAGCCCCAAGCACCCGCCGCTTTCCTTGCGCCAGATCCGGGCGTTTCTCTGGTTTCAGCGCCCTTGTTTCAGATCTGCTTGGGTTTCGGTAAATCTTCCTGGTGGGGAAGCAACGTGCCTGCACCGTTACGCGAGGGAGGGAGGGCGGCGTCCCCAGCAGCCTGCTGTGGGGAGAGGGAACTACTGTGTTTGCTGTCGGCAATTTTGACCTGCCTATGATGCAAAGCAACTTCCTTACTAGCTCAATTCGAGAACCAGAATTATTTTTTTCTGCTTTGTGGGCATTTCGGTTACCCTGGCCCTCACTGCAGGTCGTCTGTGCCATACCCTTCTGCTCCTACAATTCTGCAACCTAATTTGAAGTAATGGAGTTTAACAACTTTACTTTCATCTGTGTTGTGGTCCACGTGTTGCTAGGGCAAGTGCGGTTTTTGAAGTGGTCTATTTTTCTCCTTTAGAAACTAAATGGTATAAATGAATAGAGGGTCAAAATCAAATTAATTTAATTCTGGCTTTTTAAGGGAGTGTAATTAAGAGAGACTGGAGCAATAAATCAAGTCTTTACCATCTTTTATTAAATGGATTTGAGTCAGTAACCTGAAACGCAGTTTTTCTTAGGAATGTGGAAGAGCACACCTTTATCTGTAGTAATGATGTATTTTAACTGGATTGCAGATTCTTCACAGAGTAAGCTTGTCCTTTTAATGACAGCATTAGGGAATAAATAGTTGTACTGTTAAAAATCAAGTCTAGCTATTTCCAATGAAAGATGCATTTTTCTAAAACTGATTTTATACATTGAAACAGAATGCATAAAAGTAAGCACTGTTATGCAGGAGTTGGGCTTTTTGTTTACAAACGAGGTATTGGGTTAAACTTGAGAGAATGTGGAGTATTTACTATTGTATAGAAATAGATTTAAAAAAAAAAGATTTGGATTTAGGTACCCAAAATGGAAGATACCTGAAATTATTTTGAAATTCTTTAGCTCATAAGTCTTCCCAGTCCTAGAAGAAGAAAAAGCAATGTGTGCTATCCATGTAACAAGTGTTGGACTCGTGGCGCTCGTTTGAAGGCTTTATGGGGCTTCCAATCTCTAAAAGCACATCCTGATTTTAAAGAGGTTATCCAAAAGTATAATTAAATTACATAACTATTTTGGTGTAGTTGATTCCTACACTGCAAGGTGTGCTGTGTAGGAGGTATGCAGCTACTTAGCTGAATACTTTTACCTTGCAGTGAACAGGCTCGTAAAGGTGCAATTTCAAGTTCAGAACTGGAACTTGTAGGAAACGCAGCTCATCCTGAGTTCAGGCAAAGAAATGGCCCTGAAACTTTGGCCAAACTTCACGTAAAACTTCAGTAGTGTTGCAATGGGTAAATATGTGTTTTTAAATTGGATTTTAAGTTTTCATTTGGAGTTGTAAGAAAGTTTCCTGGGCACCTGATCAGAAAGGGTTCAGGCTACTTTGTAGTGTTGGGTTCAACTGAGTTCTTCATACCAGGAATGAAAAGATAAACCAGTCTCTGTCCAGGCCTTTGCTGGCCTTGCTGCTACCCACACTGTGTTCTAGCTGGGATTTTCACACGCCATATGTAGGGGTGATTGTATCTGGTCCTTAAGGGTAGGGCAGGCCTTATCAGGTCGCTTTAACAGTATCACTTCTAGGGAATGGCAAAGGTCTTTAAGGTCCCATATGGTGATATAATGAGAAACTCAAAATCCAGGTGCTCCGGTATAGGAAGTGCCCAGCTGTGCAGTGTCTCAAACTCTTGATGCCTCCAGTAGACTCTGGATCTCTTCATAAAAGTATAAGACACCACTGCCAAAAAATAAATGTTAAATCTTGACAAGCATATACAGGCCTGTAGTCATTAGTCGTCTTTTGAATTACCTGTGCTTTTCTGAAATGAACCTTGTCATAACTTAATAAAAGAAAATTTAAAAAATCCTGCCAGTAATGCACTGGGCACCGGTGCTAAGGCACAACCCTTCCGGAGGAAAGGGTCAGCTTTTTCTCTCCTTTACGTTTTTTTTGGGGAGGGGGGATGGGATGCCTCCTTGCAACAGCAAAAAGTGCAGGTGTACAATTTCGTAATTACGTTTACCAGGATTTGCATATTGAATAACCAGGTGTGAGAAATGAAAAAAACCCCAACAAACTAAACCAAAACAAACCCAAGCAAAAACTCCAAACCCCAACAAATATATATATAATATACGTATGCATATATACTTAAAAAAAGACATTTTCATTAACATATAGAATCTCGGATTAAAAAAATTCTCCTTAACTTCTTGATTTGTCCTTCCTTTTTCAATTAATAAAGCTCCCATACTGTAGCTTTTTTTCTTCCCAAACATGGAACAAAAAGCTCAGATTCATGCATAACTCAAGAGGGCAGGGATAACACTGAGCCAGAGCTTAGTTCTGCTTTATTGATAATAGAGCTGACAGATAAGAACAAATCTACAGAATGTAATTGCAAATCCTTTAACCAAGCAGCATGTTGAACATCTGCAATGGTAATGGGCACCTAAATTAAAGTTAAGCATTAGTTTAAGTTCTCAGAAAGCAAATTAGGAAGCTAACTAGATCTGTAATTGTAACAGAGATTGTAATGAACACAAAGCTGGACTTGGGAATTCATTTGTTTTTTTAATTCAATAGTAAGTAATTGTAAACATGGAAATTGAAAATGCAGGTATGGTATGTGTTTATGTAAATGAATAATCAATGTATTTTGTCCATCTTGCACACTGGCATGTTTTGACAATTTCTATAGGTACAGTAGCAAGGAGCTCCAGTCACGTAGTAGACGCAATACAAGCGGAAGAGAAATGTGCTTCCTTGCCCACTTCCAATGGACACAGAAAGTAAAAGGAGACAGACAGACACTGTGGGGATGTGGAAAGTACAAACAACAATAGCCAGAATACTGAACATATTGATGTGAATATACAGTTGTTAAAACCAGAATGCAGGTCTACATAGCTTTTGCTTTTGTTAATTTTTGCTTCTTTAAAATATTTAAAAAATATGTTAATTAAATTAGTGTAAATTAAAATTCTAATTACATTATTTAAATATATTAATAAAGTTAAATATATTTTTCCAGTTGTGCAGAATGTAATTATCCTCTCATGCTCTGTGCTCTCTCTTGCCTTCCAAGATCTCTTGTGAAGGAAAAAAACCCCATCTCTAATGTCACTCTTATTGTTAACGGAATAAGAATTCTTTAAGAGATTTAGGAGCATGAATCCATTATTATCTATTGTAAAAAAAAAAAAAAAAAAAATTAGCCATGGTAGAACAGAAGGATATGTGCATCGATTATTTAAACCATGGCATGAAGCCAAAATGTTTTGAAGCAGAGCTGGCAAAGTAAGTAGGAATATGGCATGGTTGGATTTGGCCTTGTTCTCAGCCAGAGTTGACCAATGTCAAACTAGTCAAGAACTGGATTTTAAAATAGGGTTCAGCTTTATTCAGTGATCAGGAAAAAATACATAATTTCTTTCCTGAAAATAAATAATTGAGAATGACACAAGGAGTGGGCAGAATGTTTTTTGATGAGGGCATGTCTGCTTTTGTGCTTTCAAGGAAAAATTAGTTCTGCTACACCCAAATGTAAAGATGTACTTTGAAACCAGGGAATGTGTGCTGTAAAAATGGGAGGACAACCTACCAAGCAGTTCCTCAGTAATGGATATAGGTGAAAAAGAACTTGATATAGCTTTTCACTCTGGTATCATGGCAAAAAAGTCAATATAATTCATGATGTGAGAACAAAGAGTAACCTGGAGACGTGGGGCACTGTCTTTGATTTAACTTCCATCAAATCTAATGGTAAGGCCCCTGTGAGAATGTTGCATAAAACTGTCATGCCACTGTTTAATATTATTGTCAAAAATTGGACTGGAGACAGAAGAGTGTTGCTGAAGTAATTTTAGGTTTGAGAAAATGTTAAGGCACATGAGACTCAATTTGTTAAATTTCTCAAAGAATATTGTGAGATTGCAAGACTACAATGTGATAGTATTTTAATGTTCAGCAAATACCATGCCCTAGAACCTCTTCAAAGCAAGACGACAGTCTTAATGTGAACTGGTGGGCAAAAAACAGATTATTTGTCACTTGTCTTCAAGTAAGCCTGATTGTCTTTTTTTAAAATTTTTAAATTTTTAAAATTTTTAGTTGAATGAGTTGTTCTGCAGCTTTGGGTAGTTGATATGAATAGAGGGATGAAGCTGAAGGCTGAGGAGCATGAACAGTTTGGTTAAATGTCTAAACAATCTCTTCTGGCCTGAACTCTGGCTGTTTTTATCGGTTTTTATAAAGCGGTGGAGCAGTTTGGCTTACTTGCTATACCAACACATAGGAGCACACAGACTGCAGTTCAGGAGTAAAGATTTCTGTAAATGCACTAAAGGACATTTGGACTATAATTTGGGAACGAGACAAATCATGCTCTGTACTGTTTTTGGTCTTTTTCTGAACTGCATGCTACTGTGGGGACACAGCTCATCATGGAGTTTGCACCATCACTAACATTTTAAACATGGCCTTAATCAGATCTGACCACCAGATCTAAATAACTTGATTCCTAGGGCAGGAACTGTTGTATTTATCATAGTCTTGCCATTACTAGCAGAGCTGCACTTTATTATAATGGTGGTGGGGAGGATTTTCATTAAAATGTCCTGAGCAGAGAAGGTTTGAGAAAGACAGAGAATTTGATCCTGGGTCACTTTCTAAATTAATTCTTAGCTCACTGCTTGCTTTGTAGGGAACATTTCTTTCATGGTCAACAGCCTAGTGCCTTACTTTTGGAGGCATTCTAGTCAGATTTCTTAATTAATCTTTTCTGCTTTAATTTTGTTTCAGAATAATTTATGGGTTTATTTCAGCTTTCTTAGACCTTTTACCCTGTATGTTATCTGTGATAGCCATTCCCAGCCCAGTCCATCCAATTACACTTCTTTCTGAAAAGAAATTGGCCCTGAAGAGAATATTCTTCCACAGCATCAATGGTATCAGCAAGGTGCAATCAGACATTTGAATTTGAAAAACATCTTCTCTAATAGTTAACAAAGTAGGTGTCTGTGTGTTTCATTTCGTTGCAAAACTAGTGGTTGGCTTTTGGAAATTTTTCATTAGATCTAATGGGTGAACTGTGCTTTCTTTTTTTCCTTTGGGTACTATATGCAGATTTAAATTTATGGTTGTACTGCAAATTTGTGATAAGACTGTTCTGATGATGACAATTACTTCAATTTACTGTTTAAATTAGTGAGTTGAGTAGGGAGTGAGAAACAGAAAGAGAACCTCCAAGTTTGTAAGTTTTGATCCAATGCTTATTGAAGTTGAAACCTACCCAAAGCACTATGAAATAACCGACTGTATTTTTGGGATTGGCTTGTCTTCTCCTCTGGCCCAAAGCAGGATTGTGGTCATTATGTTCATGTCAGCATATGGGAGGCCAAAGGATGAAGTCAGAGAAGGCTCTGCTTCAGAGACATGTAGAGGGGGATTCATCTGGCTTAACCTTAGATATTTGCGGTTTGCATGTCAGTCTCTGAGCTGGTTGCCCAAAGTTTCCCACACAGTTGAGAGTAAAATAGGCACTTTTAGGTGACAACTGATCTAACATGCTTTAGATTTTTCTGTTATAGGAGATAGATTGTTCCCTTGACTACAGCTCTACAAAAGAAGTGGATAGGATGACTAGGTCTGTTCTATACATGAGACCTACTTTTAACCACGTGAATCCCCTCCATGCTGTCTCGGATTAATGGCCAGTTTCTGGTACTGGCAGGCAAAACAAAAGTTCTGGTAGGTACAAAGTACCTAATGCAGTCAGCACTCCCCAGGATAACCGCTGTTCCCTTCCTTTGCCTGAAAGTGAAGTCAAAAACACACCCACTGTGAAGGAAACTTGCTCTAATTAGATAAAGCAAGTTCCAGTTGTGTTCAGTAGGTCAACAACAAAACACCGTGTAGCCTTGGCCAAGAAATCTGATACTACAAGAAGCCAGGGAGGATAGACCTTTGCTGGCACTAGTAGCTGCTGCCTTGCACCCTTCCATTCTTCTCAAACCATGGTCGATTAGACATGCCAACAGCTTAAAAAGTGGCAGCAGGAACACCTACAAGTACAGTCTAAGATCCTATTAACTCCTAGGGGCGGCACAATAATTACGAAGCTACAGACTGCACAGAGTGAAGACTGATTTTCTCTTTTGCTAAAGCCATTGTATAGAAAAGACAAGATTTGCAGAGCTGGAAAAAGAGGACAAGAGGGAACAGGACTGTACCCTCATGGTTACACTATGATTGAGTCCTATTCCCAAAACTATGTCAAATTTTCACTGAATAGCTACTTAACTTACAATGCATTAACAATCTTGGGAGCAGAAGCTGGAAACGATAATTGCACGCTCTCCAGTTGAATATCCTATTAGGGTGCAGTGTCATGCGTCTCCTTTTGCTCTCTTTCTGGCTCCACGCAGCTTTTCTGTTCACTGGCACGGCTTCACAAAAAGGAGAGTTGTCCCAGCCCTTCTTAAAGCCTAATAGCTAGGGACTGTCCTGTGATATGGCAGATACAGGAGTGAACCACCTTCAGACCGAAGAACTTAGATTTCTCATTTCCTGAACAGAAGTGCTGGTCAGTAGGCTATATGTGTGTGTATATTTATATGTGTGTGTATGTATATGCATAAGTGTAACTCTTCTACTAGCCAAGAGCTGCTTTTTAGAAAGATACTGAGTATACCCTCACTTTGAGTATTTGGATCCAGTTGGTGCTCTCGACACACTATGTACTCTGGGCTCCTGGCTTGCTCAGAGACAGTTCCAGTTAGTTACCAAGGGCAATGGCAGTGGGGATCATATTTTTGAAAGCAGAAAAATACAGGGCTTGTACTGATATTTTCAGGACATTGGCTGGGCTTTCAATTGCAGTCTGGCTCCTCGTGACTTAGTATTGAGGATTTATGCTAGCGCACAGAAACAGAACTGCAAGCACTTGTACAGTCTTCAGGTCAATCAGGGACACTTGTGCTGAGTCTACATAAGGATGTACCTTGTGGTTTTGATTATCTGGTTATTCCTGTTGGGGTATGCTGTGATCCCCTCCTTGCCAAGATACAGAAAAGTAATTTTGTGCCTTATACTGAGCATGCCTCTGGGATGTGTTTGGTTTGAGCATTGTTGGGACACTGCAAGTCACTATTTTATTTTGGGATTTTAAGCATTCTGCAGCCTTCTGAAAGGTTTGGGTTTGTATCCCAGATTTGGACTGGAACGCATGATTTCAGATCTATAGTAAGAATATCGTGATGGGTAATACTGATTTTTGTACCGATTGCAGGTTAAGAACAATTTGACAATTAAAATAGTCCCCCTAAGAAGGAAGGGCTTAGACTTTTTTTATCCTGAGGTTATCAATATCTTTTGCAATGTACTTTATGTTATAACATAAGTACAACTACATTTTTTCCCGCTACTCTGTCCTGCCTCACCCAGAAATATGCAATGCACCAGGTGATGTTCTTTAGATGCTCTTTTAAATGTAAAGCTGGAAAAAGGAATATATTTTCCTTTTAGGTACAACACACTATGCTTTGATGGAGTTTTCATTTATTCCCAGGTGACTGTTATTGATCTACAGTGAGTAAGGCTGAGGACATTTGATGGTGGAGCAAGGAGCTGTGTTCCACACACCACGCTAAAATTTATTCCTGAGCAGAGCAGTGCTTGTGCCTTATTTTTTGGGATTGCTCAGCAGACTGATTTGGATATTGGTGAATGTATATAGCTGATTAAAAAGTCTTCTCTTAGTTTTAGTTAAAGGGCAGCAATTAAGACACCTAGTACCACGTGTTTATGAATCATTGGGCTTTATCATCACTAAATTTATTGGCATCAGTACTGTGGGAATTGCAGCTACTTTTAAGTGGGTTTGTTGAAAATTTGTTGTGTAAATACTGAAGTATTTTATGGAAAGCTGATATTTCTGGCTAGCTTAAATAATTTCATATTTCAAAAGTGGCTGGATTTAACCTTAAGTACTGCAGCAATTATCCATACAACTTGCTGTCATAACTCTCCATAGGTGTTTACCACAGCATTAACCAAAGCTTCTGATTATTTTTTAATATTCTCCTTCCCTCAACTACAATCTTACATCCTTTTTCAAAGACTATAAAGTATTATTTCTAGTACTGTTGCCGCGGTTCATAAAATGCTACTTTATAAAACATTTCCCTTTGCCTTACCAGCAGTAATTAATAGAAGGTCAGACTCCATTAATTTCTGTGCTTACTGATTTAAATGAATGATTTGTAATTTAAGGTGTGACTTTAGTTGGTTTGATTTTTTTTCACAATATTTTGTGCATTAGTAGTGCTCCTCCATCAGTGGTCTGAAAACACCTAAGAGAGTGTAAGTCATGAAGGCCCAAGTCATTGCTGGCCACTCCCATAGAAATTCAGCAAGCTCTCTGGGGTAAGTCCACGCAGAAGAAAACTGAGCTCTGCCACTTGTTGTCTTCTACCAAGAATCTGCTTCTTTGCCACATAAACACAAGAAACTTCTTGCCTATGAAATAGAGAAATAAAGTAAAAATAGCCCTCACAATGAGGAAGAACCTAAACTCTGTTACTGGAACAGTTCTGTTAAAACTTGGTTGGCTCTGTACTGGGATCTGTTCAGAAACTCATGCTAGATCACATTTAAAAAAAAAAAAAATTGCTTCCGGTGAGTCTTTAGGCATTGCATTTCCTGCTTCGTTTGCTGTAGTTGATAACAGTTTGGCTTGTGAACCATCTGAGGATGTGGCTGCTTTGAAGCCACCGATGTTGCGTTTAGGACATGAGCATAAGGCCGGGTGAAGGCCACCGGAGCTGGAGTCATGCCAGGCTAAGATAGGGCCGGCTCGTGTACCTCAGGGGTTGCAGGTGACCATATCCCGACTCCCTGTAGGAAGGTGAGTGTAAGTAGTCACGGGTTATATTAATCTCCTAACAGAAGATAAATGGAAGCTCAAGCCCCTGCAGTTTTCTGGTAGTTGCCGTCTTAGCCACCATGAGAACCGGGAGCTTGTTGTGTGCCACCCTGCGGCTGGGATCGATGAGACAGTGTGTGTGACTGGCTGTAATAAATTTGCATCCTTTTGGAGATATTTTACACAATAACGAGGGAAATCTTTTAATTTACTAAATTACAGTAGGGAATTGAAGTATGTGCGCAATAGCAGGTAACACATAGGGCTCTGTTCCTACACACCAGGGGAATGTATCTCAGATCTTGAGCTATATTTATGTATTAATTCATTTTCTTGCACTTTAATTTTTACATGAGCTTAATGTACTTACAAATTAATTGAAAATATATTGCTAAGTTACATTAAGTCACACTGGGGCAGTTAACTCACAAGTTGAGTTCTTCTTGTTAAAGGTGATCAGAATATCTTTTCTGACAATGCCTCCCCCCTTGCACTCCTGTATTTTCAAATAGTTTAGTTATATTACAAATAATCTGTTTTCTGCAGAAGGATGCTCCATTCAGAAAAACTAACCAGATGGGTTGTCAGAGAACAGAATAGGTTTCAGTTTAAAAAAAAAAAGGCCAGAAGTGGGTTTTCAATTTTTGTTGCTGCTATTGATTCATGTGCTTGGATTTCAAATATGATGCATGGGAATATAAATGTCTGATGGAAAAAATGTAGTTAGAATGTGATTCAGTATGGCCTGTTTACATTCATGGAAACTTTAATCCAGCTAGTTGAGGGGGGGGGGAAAAAAAAAAAGAAAAGAAGATCCAGAAGAAAGAATGAAAACCTTTTAGGCCAACTGATGTGTTCCCTCAGATATAGGGCATTTCTAGAAAAAAATTAATTTTGCATCATTTGGATTTAGTATCTCACAGGTCAGACTTCGCTTAATCTGGTTGATATCAGAACAGTAATGGATCACTGCAATTTGGATGCTTCCTGGCTGCAACAGTAGGAACTTTTTTTTCGTTTTTTGCCATCATTCTTGTTGGCAAGCTGAGCTTTTCTTTTGGGATAACATTTCTCATGCTCAGCACAGGCAGCGTTTTGCAGAGGCAGTCCTTTTCGTCAGGAATGGACATCATGGGCATTACTGTTTGGGTACCAAATAGCAGTAACTTGAACATAGGTTTGTGTGTACCTCAGGTACCTTTAAAATTCTGTTGGAGAAAAATACTTGTATACTGATGAATATTATGTATATTTGTTGTTACATATTTCATCTTGAGAATGAATGGTCTTAAATGTAGTTATGCAAATAATGCTGACCAAGTTACTTCCCTGAGAAAAAGTATGGTTGCACAGCAGAGTGTGTGAAGTACACTTTACCCAAAGAACTTTTATAAACTCTATATGCTTATTTGTAATTAGCTAAACAACCTCATATCAACCAGCAGCTAGCTTGGCTTGAAAGACCTAAACTGGAAATATTAAACTTGTTTCAGATACTGAATTTTTGCACAATGATTATTTTGTTTATTACTCCTGTTCTGCTGCACCTTTTACTTTATCTGTACATCAAGCTTTCATTTTATATGTTTTAATTCTTCTTAAAACTTTGATTATTTTTTTTGCCTTACCTGGAATAGCAATAAATGCACAAATGAGTTATTACTTCGTATTACACTTAATATCCCAGAAAGCATACATATGTCTTTGTGATATTATCAACTTGCCAAATGTGCAGAGACTGCCTGATATGATTACTGCTATTAATGAAGAACGCAATATGAAATTGCATGGACAAAAAACTTCAGTTTCCAAAGGGAAACCATTTAAACTGATGTTCAACATCCAGTTAAATGACATATTTGCTGATAGCTAGTTTTTACATATTGACATACATTTTTATTTAACTTTACCTGGAAATGTCAGGAGGAGAGTTCAGGGAAAACAGAAGAAAGATTTTAATTAATATTGCTCACGGTGGGACGCAAGCATTGTTTCAGTTTCAAATTAGAGCAGTGCTCACTCAGGCATGCACTGTTAATATGTTATAATTAAGGACTTGTAGAGCAAGGAAAAATTAATGGACAACATCTTTAGTAATGATGCTGTACTTCACTCCTGAGCTGCGTTACAGCAGAGGGGATCAATACGGCCTCGTGGTTCATCTATCATTTGCCTCTGCTTCAGACTGCTCCGTGTGTGTGCGTGGGGGGTTAATATATAAGTGTGCCTGTGTGTATATACATGATTAAAAGTCACCAAAGGCCAGAAGTTATAAAAGGTATAGAGTTCTCCTGTATATGTATTGTCATTAAATAATCAAAAGCTGCTTTTAAAAGTCTAGATATATGCTTGTATTTGATACTTTGCTGCAATAGGAAATTTAACACATTTTATAAAGCTCTTCTTATATCTCCAGGTTTAATAACGGACTAAAATATGTATAAGCATGATAATTGTAACAACAAGAGGGATCCACTTTGACTGACTTGTCATATGGAATGTTATTTAAATCTTTGATGTCTCGGGTTTTGTTCAGATTTTTAAAATAAGAGCTAACTGACTGGAAGCATTTCTTCTTGTTTAAAAAGCTTCCTGTGAGAAATACGCTCATGTTCTGTTTGTATTATGGATCTGAGGATGGCATTGCTGCTACGAAGGTGGGAAACTAAGTTTTGCATTTGGTTTGAGTTATCTGAGTATCTGAAACTGCTGTGTCCAGACGGCTAGTAGCTCCTTCTCCATCTACTTGTGAAAAGAGATTGTCGGACCTTGTTGTGATGATTCATCCCTGACTGATAGTTTTACATAATTACACGATTCTCTGCCTAACGTGGACCTGATATTGTTGTGTTGTGGAATACACATATCATTCATGGGGAAAAAAAAAAAGTATTTATAAACTTGCCATTTAATTTCCATCCAAATATTTCCAAACACTTTACAAACTTAAATACATTAGGACTTGTAAAAATATCTCTTGAGGAAAAAAAAACAGACCTTAGATAAGACATCTAAGGCTAGTAAGAGCCTGAATCAACAATACAGGCTGAATTTTGAAAACTTGTTGATTCCTGATATGTGCTTGTAACACCACTTCACAGAAAATGTAACATTAAAAAAACAAATGAAAAATCCCAGAAAACCAAAAAAGTAATGGGCAAAATAAACTTGCTATGAAGTGGATTTACAGAACTTTCACTGATTGGTTTCCTGTATATAAAAAAAGAGTGATAAAAATGTGTTTGCCTGGCATTAGAGAGGCATAGATTCCTTCTCACACCAATATAGTCTCAATCCTGTAAGTGGACCTATCTGAGTTCCAATCAGTAGATTCAACTAACATGTCAGGCCTAGCTGTCGTTTGATAGCTCTCCTGAAATAATCTGAGAGATACCCCCACTTAAGCAATGTCAAAGCAGAATGAAACTCTCGTTGTTCAGTGTTCCTTAGCCATTTTGTGTGGTGGTGACATGCAATAACATGGGATTTTTTTTTCTTTAATTTTTTTTTTGGGGGGGGTGAACGTTTCTGGAAATAATACATCTCGTGCATAAAGTTATTTTCATTGCAAGATATCAAGTTCTCATTCGAAAGAGTTGCCATAGTGCAAACACAATTCAGGTATCTCCTGACAATTACTGTTTCTCTTCCAACCCTCCCTCCACAAAAAACACATCATGATAAAGGTGCCTCTTGAGAATGTATATTATACAAAATCAGTATTTTGGCAGTACCTACCAAATCTTAAATGTAGCACAGCAGTAAATCTAGACTGAAATCCTCAATTTGCTCAAATAGGAATGAACAGAGCTTGTACTAATTATTGTGCAGTTCATATCCCTGTTGTGGAAACTCAATAGTCTCCTGCAGCTTGAGGCTTCACTTGAAATGTTCAATCCTGCCTTGTAAGTGGAACAAACTTTTAAACCTACCCGTTTTGACTCTCATATTTACCTCATTTGTTTGTTTCACTGCTTGCATAAATGTGATGACATGGGGCTCATGGGAGACTTTTCGTCTAAGAATCTTGAGACAGTATAATGCACCAGCATTCCCTTATTCAACTTCTTTGTTTCTCCAAAGATAGATTAATTTTTTTTTAAAATTACTGTTTTGTGGTAAAACAAAAAAGCTGTTTGTATGACTCCAGTATTATAATGCCTATTAGCTTTTTCACTAAGGCCACGGTCTGATTTTGATGCAAAATTTATTAAAGTCACCCAAGTTTGGAGACATTTAAACATATTTGAAAGCTTACTATGTTATTTAAATTCCTTACCTTGCTCTTAATGTATTTCTCTACATCATAACTCCAAATGAAATTGGAGTTACTCTCTGTGGCTAGCTTCAAGCAGGTTAGAAAGAATATAGTTGTTCCCTTTGAAAAGGATTCTTGAATGAGAAGAGTTGCTCTTGTAAGTCCTCCATTATTCCCTAAGAGGTTACCTCCTGTGTGCCCTAAGACTGAGAGGTGTCTCCCAGTCTGATAACATGTGATTGAGGTGCTTCAGGAATTTGATGCTAGGATCAGTGGAGAAAGCTCAGCCAAATTTCCTCTCCATCTACTGTCTGCTGTTGAACGGCAATGTGAGCTTGCATTTAGACTCTGTGGAACCTTAGAAACTGTATATATTATTTTACTAAAACTCATGTATTTTAAGGGTATGACAATGTTGATTCATGGAGATAACCCATTACAGTCCCAAAATTTCTTATCAGAAAGTGTCATCCAAGGCAACTATTCTGTATCTTGTACTGTACAGCTATTATTTCTACCTAGGCATAGGTATAGTACCTCACATTTCTCCCTACTGTATCATGTGCATTTTTAATGTAATTTTCTAATTTTTCAAGATTATTTTGATTCCAATCTTGTTCTTGCTAAGGAAAATGTCATATGAGACAGCACCAAAAGCCCTGCTAAGGTGAACATAAGACATCTACTGACTTTTCCCTTCACACAAGGGTTTTATCCTGTCATTGAAAAATCAACTTGATTCGACAATCTGTTCTTTAAAAATCCATGTTGACAATACTTATGTAATCTGTCCTGTCTTCTATGTGCTTTTTATTTGCTCCAGTGTTTTTCTGGGACTTCAGTTTAAACCAAGTAGTCCACATTTCGCAAACTTTTTAATTTTCTCCCATTCTGAAGATAGGTATTTGGGTTTACTTTTTCCAACCTTCTTGAGCCACACTTCTTTCACATGAGTCCTCTTAAATAAGTTCTAAGTGCTCTAAATTTCCTCCAGTGTGCTTTCTAAGAATGAGTTTCATCAAGCCTGAGATTTGAAAATGTAGAATTTGGTCAAGCGCTCACTTACCTCATTCTAGCTTCCATTTTCTTCTTCTTTTTCCTGGCGTGTTGTGATTGTCTGATCACAGTTCTTTTTCTAATGAAAAATGAAGCTAAAGTAATTTGAGGATTTTTCTCATGGTCATCTACTGATCATTCTCGTGAGTAACATGCAGTTGTTATGTTCAGTATATTTACTTTTTGGGGAAAAACAACCACCAGAAAAATCCATGCATTGCCTAATAGTTTTAAAACAACCCATGTATTTTTTCATGCAGTGTCGCTACAGTGGCTTGTATCTGTGAACCAACTGCAAGGTTTCACTACCTTTTCTTTCCTCCATGTTTTCCCACTAAATCCTGCAGAAAATTTTACAAATATTTTCAAAGTGTATGTGGGTCTTTTTTTGTCACTTTTCTCTACTATTATATATGAACCAACTTATGAGGGACCACAAGTGATCTACCAACCATAGACAGAGAAATTGTGGAGGATTGAACCATCTATTTTCTGACTTTTCATACTATTTCTGTGTGTCTACATCATATTCTTTATACCTGTTCCTTTATGTCATATGCTATGCTTTGATCCTTCTGACTTTTGTCCCACTGTGCTCTTGCTATTTTTATATTCCTACTTACTAACTTGACTTCCAAAGTGGTTTATTTTGAAGAGCTTGCAATTTACCTACCTACCAGATCTCTCAGCACAGTGAAATTGGTCTTTCCAGGGTCCAGTCTTCATCCTTCTTCTTTTATGAAGAATTAATGAACTTTGCCATTTCACCATCTTTTGCACCTGCAGTTCCTTTGACAGGTCTTGAAAAGTCCTTATTTTCTGCCAGAAGGAGCTGCTGAGGGTCTTTCTCTATTGCTTTCACGTGCCTTTATGCATATAGCCCAGAGTGTCCTGCTGCATTCTGCTTCCAGGGAGCATTTGGTAGTTCTACTCTTCTACTTTGCATTTAGTGTTCTTTTGGTGTAGTTGGTAAAACATATTAGAAACCTATAAACCACTGTCTAAGTTTTTCCAGAAATTGTATAACCTTCCACTGGTACAATTTTGTGCATACCTCAGCAAGGCTATCAGCAGTGGGCAAATCATCTGTGTGCACACAGGCTTCTTATCAACAGGGGAATTAGCATTTACCATCTAGCAGTGATGGAAAGCTTGTTCTCGAGTAATTTGGTTTTTTAGGCAGATTTCTGCCAGACGAACCTGTGGCTTCACAGCAAACACAGCTCAGTGCTTTTTTTTTTTTCAGGTGGCAAAAAGAGAGGGATTAAGGGAAATTCAGAAGTTTCCTGGTAGCAGTTAAAAGGCCTTCTCAACTGATGTCTTCCTGCAACAGGATCACCACCTTTCTCTACAGATAAACCCATTTATCTGTACCTGTCATAGAGTCTTTCTTCAAAGTAGAATGACTCCCTCTCTCTTCAGTACTGACATCGTGTCCTGTGATAATGAGAAATTCCACCTACTATCTATATTTTTCTCCCAAGACATCTAGCAAGTGTTGTTGAGGATGCTGAAGCTGCTAAACATTCCTGCGTTTCCAGTTTTTTCCTCTCTAGATGAGGGGAAACACCTTAAGTATTCAGTTTTCTTCCCACTCTTTTAGTGACATACAGAAGAGAAAATTAGGAAAAAATCATTTGAATAAGGATGTCAACAACAGAGACTTTATTCTCCTTTCCGTTGATACTGCTTACCTATGGTATTTCTATTCATATAATCCCTGTATATTAGCATTTGTATTTATGTGAATAACCTCTGCATCGGCTGCCAATTGCCGTGTTTCTATAGAATAAGTTCATTTTTGCTGTAGGAAAGCCTCTTTTGGCTCCCTCATTTTATTTTCTTGCTCTTTTAAAGTTGAACACATTTCTGAGGTACCAGATGGCCAGGTATTAAATGCATAAAGTGCATTATTTCCTCCTTCTCTCCCCTGCAACAGTCTGTTTCTGTTTAGCTATGCAAATAGGAGTGGTTGAGACTATAAGCAGGAGGTGCAGCTGATATAAACCCCAATAAAATCAGGTGGCATTGAAGATATCTGAAAAGTAAGCAACTTTCAGCATTCTTAATCTGCTTAGAATGGTGTTAAATAAAATTATTGGCTGAAGAGACTATTTATTCATTGTGTGTTTCATGCTGACTGCAGGGAGAGGGGAGTTTGGAGGAAGAGATCTTCTTTAGTGGGTAATAACATCTGTTACGAACAGGCTGGGGCGGTTCAAAGCCAATGTGATAGATGACTCGAGGTGAATTTTAGCATGACAGCGAAGAATATGAAGGGAGTTCAAATAGTTAACCATGCTGTTTTGGGCTAGACATGGTACGGCTACAGTTAGAAACTATTATTCCCTTATGCTGATTTAAAAAACCTTGTGAAATGCAGATAAAACTACTGTCTCCTCACTGCTCATCTAATATCCAGAGTTAAGCCCTGTATAAACAGGACGTGTCTGCATGGCAGGTAGGTAGAGGTAACGTGGGTTTCTGGTGTTTTAGAACTTAGTTCTCAAACAAAAAGTAGTAGAGTGTTTTTGCAGGGGTGCTTTAATTAAGCTTATCTCAGTAGCCAAAGTCACGTAATGTTCCAGTTTTGCCAGGTAGTCCGTATCCTCAGCCCCTTTTGCTTCTTTGCGTTAAGGCTGTAGATGGCCTTTCAGCTCTTAAGAATATGCAAGTAAGACAATGTACTATGGACAGAAAAATGAGTACAATAACTTTAAGATTTTAAAGATATCTTGATCTTTCATAAGAATATGAGGTATAATTTTTTTATGACTATATGAATATCTGAGGTGAATTTCACAGCTTTATGTATATTATTACTGTTTCCAAAGTATTTTAGCTCATCTCAGGGAAGTGCTCCTGTAAAATATGGGGCTTGCTTTATACAGCCATGGAGGTTGTAGTATACACGGCTACCAAAATTACTTGTGACCTTGCCTGTCATTCGTTAGTGAATGCAGCAGCAACATTAATCAAAATGTACTCATTGGAGAATTTTCATCTATAGCATACTGCTCCCATAACTCTTTCTGTGTTTTTCCTAGTGTCAGCAAGATCTGACGTTTTTAGAGCAGATGTGTAATTTCTGCAAATATTTGTAATTCACTTTACAGGGCTTATATATCACGTAAGAGATGCTGTGATATTCAGGCTTTAACATGTACAACATTTTATGGTTCTTGTGGGCTTGACCTCAATTTATTTGCAAAATAATTTTTCGAATACGAGCACAGAAGCTTTATAATACAAAGTATTTAAGTCTCCCATATTAAGTTAGGTACGTGATCTGTCATAAAACAGCAAACAATACATTTTACTCCATGAGAATTACTCTGTGGAAATGCCGTAGCACAGCACCTTGAATCAAATTGATGCATAAATCCTACTGATTTCAATGAAGTTCAAGTATCACCTGCTGTCTCTCTCTCAGCCTGGTGCCTGTCATGCTTAGCTGTGAAACCTCAAGCATCACTGTCTTTCTGAATCCCGGTTCTGCTGATAATGTAACCAGGCTGATGGCTTATTGCTTCTCATCCTATGTGTTTGTTCCAGAACCTCTTCTCTGTACACCAAAGCGTGTGACAGAATTTCATTCTTACTTTCTGACAAAAGTAGGTCAAGAGTAGGTACATCTCTGTTGTCATCCACAGTTCACAATGAAGGAAGGAAACATCTTAGCATCTCTCTAATACCTTGTTATTCTCACTTTCACCTCTTGCTCTCTGTTTTGTTGCAAAGCGGAAAATCTTAAATTTCTAATGCAGTGCTGTGTTTAGCAGCAACGTTAAAATTTTGTTTCTTTAGGAGTTTACTCAGGAAAATAGGTGAGTTTGTTATTGTACAAGAAATCCTTGTGAGGATAGCCTTGTGATAAGAACGGTAGGAAACGTGAAAGGAAAGCCATCTGGTCTGTGCCACTGCCCCTGAGGATACGTCTGTGCAGACTGGAACGACTGTTGTGGAAACAGTGTGTTTATAACAGTCGTGCTGGGTTGTTCCTCCATGTACCCTACCTGTTCCTTGACTGTAAGCCTGGGGCACCTGGTGTGAAACAGTGCTGGGTACGTTACATCTTAGTGGTCGTTCTGCCAGTCAGTTCCTTTGAAATGTGAACCCATGGAAAAATTACTGTAATGCTTAATTTATTGTTCTCTGCAGTCACGTATGTATGTATTGCATATGCCTCGAATCATACATTGTGAAAAAGGGTATCAGGTTCAAATATTATCATCCATGCTCATGTATAACCTCGGTCCTTCTCCCACAAGAGGGAGACATAAAATATGATTGAATCAAAGGAGGAAAGCATCTGGTATGAGGAGACCCTAATTAGCAAGCAACTTAACCATTCCTGAGGGAACAAAACTCGCAGAGCGAGTAAATATCAATAGTGTAGGAACATTTGGTATGACAGAATGTTTTCGCGTAAAGGAGAGAGAAAGAGACTGTGTAAATGTGATTATAGATTTTGAAGGAAGGCAAAATGTTTCTCAGCTAGATTCTGGCTGTGTTTATGTTCACGCATAATGTGGTGCAATGGGAGCAGACCTACCAAGCAAATCAAAACACTTGATTTGCAAACCTGACATCCAGGCTCGTGCAGATTTCAGGAGGTGCCTTCCCTTGGAAGGCCTCTAGTCCCGTCCCGGGACTGAACGTCACTAGTGCTCAGTTCCTTCAAAAGGGTGAATGTGCATGCTCCACTATGGAAACTAAAGTGAGGTGAAGCAGAGATGTGCTGCAAAAACATATGACTCGTGAAAAAAAACACTACTGTAAATACACCTTCCTCTTTCCGTTTTTGTAAGTCTTCATGCCAAAGAATGTGTTTGACATGAGAAATTTTATACAGAAACCCTCAGTTTTTTTCTGAAATGCGTTTCCTAGAGAGAAAAGCAAGGAAGCTGGTAGTGGTATACTAATACCATCTTCCACTGCTGAAATACTTGCCAAACTCTGAAATATATAAATTGATAGGAGACCCTCTTGTAGAAAAGATGGGCAGAAGAGATGAAGTCTAATTTGTTTGTTTGGGTATTTTTTTAAATGATGATTACATAGACAGCAATGCTGACAATCTCCCCTAAAACAGAGCGGTCGTATCTATTCCTTCATCTGCAGAGGTGCTCTCAAAACCAAGTTGTTATTGATGGTCACTGCTACATTCCTCAGTTCGTTGGATTTTTTTGTTGTTGCTGATATATTTCTCAGTGGTATTCCTCCTTCTCAGGTTTATTGACTGGTTCCTGCAATCAAAGTTGCGCTGCTTTCCACAACACCATCTTCAGCTTCTGATTCTGCCTGCTTTTTTTTCTGCAGGTTTGTACATGAACAGCCTGATTTCACTTTAACCTTTATTTTCTTTTGTGAACAGCCTGTGCAGGCACTGCAGTAGCAGGGACCTGAGATTCTGGTAGATCATCCAGAGCTCTTTTACTTATTTTTTTTTCCAACTTGCTTAAAGGCACCCATTCTCTTTAGGAATAAAACCAAAACAAATAAACAAAGCCTTTCAGTGCAATAAAATTGTGAATTACCTGAGAAAAATGAGATTAAATGAGAGTATTTACTTCCTCTTCTTACTCCATCCGTTGCTGCATGGATGAATGACAAAAGTTGTTTCGCTACCCAATGGAAAGAAAACAACAGAAGATTACTGGGAAGACAAAGGTGTTTTGTGTTTTGTTCTTCCTCCTCCAATACTACGTCTGCAAAACAGATTAGCTCTGCATAGCTGACACAAGCAGCAGAGGAGTAACAACTCTGCTGGAACAGGAAAGAAACAAAAGTCAGAAATGAAGTGAGATGATTTGAGATCTCCTCCCACTATTTCCACATGCTTTGCAGTGAAATGTATCTAATCCAGTGTTAGAGCAGCAATCTTAGAGAAGTCAGAGAGAGGATCTGGTGTTCTGGGAAAAATAAAGGGTAACAGAGAGCTAACTCAAAAAAGGAGGGTATATGACAGGGAGAGGATGCATTCTCGGTTTAACTTAAATTTCTGGGCAAAGCCTGAAGTATGTATACTTCAAGTGCCTGTTTATAAGCACCTACCTAATTAAAAAAAAAAAAAAAATTGGTAAGTAACAAACAGACAACATTGATTTGTCCAAAGAAAACCCAAAAGGCTTTCATATGACCTAATTTCATCTTTTGACAGGGCAACAAGTCACAGGGTTAAACATACACCGTTAACATGATTAAATCATGACTTTAAGGAGGTTTTTGACACTTACATTCTCACAAGCAAGTTGTACATACACTGTCCATATGAAAATCCCTGACCTAGTGCGTGCATCACTAATGGAGCACAAACCAAGTCCAGGATGGAACCTGGTGCTGGTGGAGACCCTGCGTGCAGCAGGATCTCCTGGTTTTGCCTGCACTGGGTCCTTTCACCCTGCGACTCCAGTAAACGGCTCCATGGGGGCAGTTACTGACCAGCCACGTCTGCTTGTTTGGAGATGCTTATGTGGTGCCTTTTAATGTTTTCATAATGATTTACATGATACAGCTGACAGTGTGCTTATGAAATCTACTGGTGATACACAAGCCAGGAGGGCCTGTCAACATGTTCAAGGACATGCTTGAAATCCGTAACGACTTAGAAAAAAATTGGAGAAATAGCCTGAAATAAATGCAGTGCAATCCAGTAAAGTGTAAAGTACCACACTTACGTGTAGGGTACCACATGTGGAAGGGGCTAGGCTAGCTAAGAAGCAGAAAACGCTCTGGGATATAAAGTGCATTTGCAAGCTGTGCTTGAGTCAGTCCCATCATCATATTGCACAAATATCAAGCTTGGTATCATATTGGTATGTTTAAGGGGGAGTGTTATGTCAAATGTATGGCTGATAATCCTTCTGCTCCAGTCAGCACTTTTGAGGCTTATCCTGGAGAAATGCCCAGTTTTGGTGCTGGAAGGGTGTCCGTGTAGAGCAACGTAAGAATGATTTGAAGAAAGACCAATGAAAGAATTGGTGTTCTGAAAAAGATAAGCCTGAGAAGGAAGAAAAAGTCTCCCTGCACTGAGAACAAAACCTTGTCATTTAAGCTGCATCACAGGATATTAAGAGAAAGCATGAGGAAAAATGTCCAAACCCTACAAGCGATGAGTATGGAAACAGCTTCTTAGTGAGATATAGCCTATAGGAATGGTTTAGGGATTTTTGCTCCTGCCTGGAGGTGGGCGATGGGCTGTCTGATCTCACGAGGTCTGTATGTACATTCCATTTTTCCTAAGATGTCAGCTTGCCTGGGTGGAGACCTGAGAGGATCAAGAGCCAGAGGAAGCGTGTGGAAGAGACAAAAAATGGAAGCAAAATATGTTCAGCTTCCCAGGACTTTAATCTTTGAGTAGAGAAAGACACAGGTGCAACCGAATGATAGGCACTAACTGAAATGTGCCAGAATACAAGGGTATGCTGCACTCTACCATCTGTTATAGTAGTTATGATTCTCACTGCAGCATCCTTCAGGCCTTGCTCTTGCAAAGGATTTTGCCTGCCTACACGCTCATCTTGTATGCCAGCCTCAAGCTTTAAATTGTCTTTAACTTTGAGACATGAAAGTTTTTTGTCACTTTGGTCTCTTACGTTGCAAATCATTTGCGGTATCAAACTGGCTTGTGGGGAAATACTGGGATGGTATAGAAACCTTCCCGATGAAATGGTTCTTGTAGGATGCCTGTTGTTGTTGCAGTCTTCCTTGTCCGTTCTAAAGAGATGTCTCAAGTAAGTACTGTAAATCTAATTTTCTAGTCACAGACATTTTTATTCACTATTGTCACTGCAGGTCCTATTCAACTGGATGGTCCAGCTTTGCATATGGGGTTACTTTTGCCTAATTTTAGCAACGTACGGGCTTAGGTATTTGGCCTAAACAATTCTATGCTTCTCTTCTCAAGGATCCAAGCAGTGGATGGCAATGTGTGCTTTCGGACAAGGATTTAGTGGTTAATGTCGAAAGAAAGGACTTTGCATGCGGAAAGAAAGGGGAGTAAAAACTTTGATTATAAAAGAATGGGAAAATGTGACTTGTCTTTGATGTGGAAAGCATCTAATTTATATTAATTAACCATTAGGTAATAAATTTTGTGTTGTATTGGTTTTGGAATATGTTTTGCTTAAAAAGATGAAAAACAACTCAGGAGGTTTTATAATTTAAGTGCGTTTTGACTTAGTCATACCTAAATTTTAAAGATATTATGACTTCTTAAGACATAATTAAGTAATTATTATTACTGTGATGTGAATACAAATGGAACTGCATTGAATAGAGCAGTTACTTGCATTTTTTTGTGGGATCATGTATACAACCTGATTGAGTGGAAATAAGCTGGATGGAGGTTAAAACAATGTAAAAAAATAGCTTTTTAGGATCTCTTTCCCCCAAGTTTCCTTATGACATCTCTAGTTTAACCTTTTTCTCTGTTTGTGAGAGTCTGGAAGAGCTTGTCTGACTTCTCTAGGTAGAAGTTACAGAAGATGAAGCCCATCCATGGATTTATTATTTTAATAATAAATCACAATATAGCCATCCCTGCATAAAATTTAGCTGTTTATTTAATGAGTCTGGAAGAGCTTGTCTGACTTCTCTAGGTAGAAGTTACAGAAGATGAAGCCCATCCATGGATTTATGTTTCTATTTCCACGCAAACATTTTGCCTATTGAGGAAAGTAAACTGTGCTAGGCCTTTACTTTGTATAGGGTACTTAGCATAGTCTCAGGTAATCAGCAATGTTGATGAAGTTTACTGGGGATTAGTATGATCCGCCTTTGCAACTGAAATCTGGCTTTTAGCTGGTCCCCCATAAATCACAATATAGCCATCCATGCATAAAATTTAGCTGTTTATGGGAAGAAGCACTTATTTAATTCATTTTTGCATGGTAAGATGGGAATAGTTCTTAGATGATCTTGCATATATAGTAACTTTTACTTGTAAATTTTGGTTGTGGAATAGTAATCTCTATTTTTGCCTTTGGAAGTGAAGTCTTTTGAGAAGTAATAGATGGAAATATGCAAAATATTTCCTATAAGCTATTTGTAGTATGCTTTTCTCTTAATGAGATACATCTTAGCTTCATATTTACTTTTTGGCTTTTATTCATGATGTTTGTGATTAATCTATATGAAAAGGATGGTAAAGTTTGGATTCTTGCAGTCCAAGACCTTATGTCGCTATGAATAGGTCCGTAATTCTTGAAAGTGATTTGGGACAACTTCCTATTCCCTTTTGGAGGCTGCCATCTTGTGTTCTGAAACCAAAATTTCCATTACCATTATCTCACTAACCACTGTATTTATGAATCTGGCTTTTAAATTGTGAACACAGTGCAGATAAATGCTGCAGTATTTACACCAATGTGTAGATAGTCAGATATACTCATATATAGTCATTCTTTTGTCTAAAGCAATGTGATCCTAATAATCTTTGAAGGATGTTTACTCTGAAACCCATTGCTGGTCACTGAGAAGACAGTTGACATGAAGAGCTTTACAGCAGGCTGTTGGCTTTGATACTGAAAGATCATTTTTTGCTGGATTTTACATGAGATTGCTAGCAATATTTTTCTTATAAAGTTCTTACTTGGAGATAAGCTAAGAGTGAGGTATGTAGGATTTGATACTAAAGAACACATTTTTGGGCTAGCTTTTCTAACTGCTCGGTGAAATTGTCTTAAATAATTTTTAAATTCAAAGTAAAAATTCAAATACAGATACAAATTTCAGTAAGGTTCTTCTATTTTATTCTGTTATTGTTTTAGACTTGCTTCTAGTTTTAGGCTAATTTTGTCTTCTGCAATATTTTCTTGTGTGAAAAGTTGAATGAGCAAACACAAAAATTATCTCATGTTTACTAGTAGATTATCAAATTAGGATCTTTCAGAGGTTTGAGGGTTGGGGGGACCCATAATGAGGCCCCAAATGTAAGAATGTAGTAGATTTGTATCTTCTGACATTTAGTGGTAAAGGTAATGAGCAATCTTCTTTAATTTGTAGTATGAATTGAGTTACATTCAGAACAATTTTAATATCAGGGAAAATGATCAGGGAAATTTTCAGTGTTTCATATACATGAAAACGAAGGCTGGATCTGGACTTTCAAAAGTTGATGTGTAAAGGGAGGTTTTAATTTTTTCAGACATCAGAATTGATTGACCTTTTGCTTCTTTATAACAGTAATGTATTTCTGAAATGAAACTCAAAGCGATATTTGGAAATTCACTCTAAAGTGATATTTTCCCCACCCATCAAGATATAAGGACTCTGAATTATTTTTATTTCACGTATGAAGAAAAAAGAAAGTATATGTGGCACACTCAGTGAAGAGGTGTTGCAATTGTTCTTGATTCATCCATGCTCATGATACAGTTATAATTTTAACATAGCTGCTCTAGTGTATAATGTACTCTTATGGTGCTTCGCTTATTATGTAAAGACTTTCATGTTTATTTTTAGCACAAGTTTACATTGGGCCGAACATGAAAACATATTTAATATTATGGTCTGTATTCTCAATCATTACATAAATTAAACCTGCTTGAAGCAATCAATGGCAGGTAACAGAAAAGCAAGATACTGAAATTGTGAAGCCATTAGGAAGCATGTGAGACTGCTCAAATGCAAATTTAAACTGATCACTGAATTATGAATAAAACATAACTAAAAAGCAGTTAGAAAAGATGATTTTTCTAGAGCTAGTATATAAACTCTACAGTTGCTTTTGGGGTAATCTGTGCAGTTGCTAAGGTTCAATGAAGGAAAGGAGGAGAAAAGACTTCACACTGCCAGTTGGTGTACATCCCTAATCCAGCAAAACAAAATAGACTTTTTTGAGAAAGTCAAATAAAATGCACTATCATTTATTAACAAAAAAAAAAAATTAACAGGGAAATTAATATTCTGCATGGTTTGTGTTCTAGCAGTGTCTATCATCGAAGGTCTGCATGTTACCTTGTAGCTGCAGATCCCAAAGGGCAAGATGAAATCCAGGATATGTTTGTTTATCCAAATGCAGCAACTTTCAAGCCTCGTTAGATAAGAAAACTAGGGCTTGCAATGCTGAAAAAATCAGTAGCTTGGCAATGGTGCTGCGTAAAATGAAGACACAATTGTAGGCACAAATGCAGAACAGGTTGAAATCGGGTACTTTCCTACCACGCTATCAAACATTGCTGTCTGTGCTAAAGGTGCAGATTAAGGTGCAGCTAAAGGTATCACCAAAAGTACCAGCAAAACCAGAAAGTCCCCAGGCTTGCTGCTATGCTGGCAGTCCTAGCAGATGGAAGAAAATTGCAATCGTGTATCACTCTTAAAGACAATGCTAGAGGAGAAGCTGCTGCAAGGTGCCATCTTCAGATGTCAGGGGAAGGGATGGATGACATTGCAATTAACTTAAAACTAGAGTTGGGCTGCTTCAAATTGGTTAAGCCAGTCCCTTATTAAAGCAGAGAGCAGTGCGTGGTGCTTTCCAAGGAAGAAACAACAGGAACCGAGCTGTAGTCTGGAAAAATAAGAGGCTATTGGCTTCCATTAATTCCATTTGGATAAATCCAGAAATGGATTTTCTGCTGAGAAAAAGGTTCTTACTGCCAGCTGAACATATCTAAATGACTGGGAATATGTTACATTTCAAATACTGCAGAAAGGACTGGACCCTGGGTATGGTTAACACTTTTCTCAAGTTCAGTAGTAGAAACAGCACTTTCATTTCTTTCCACCAGCTAAAATACAAGAATTGTTCAACTGACTGAACTTGCTGAATCCTTATTCTTGTCCAAAACCTAGGAAAAAAGCTATTCTTTGTTCTTATCATTACTCTGAAACTAATGAGTTTTTTCTTTCAGTCGGTAACAGTTTTTTCTCAGCCAAAGCAAAGAGATCTTGTCCACGATATCAGTTACTTCTCTGTCTTTTTTC
>NW_010528569.1:4393-7101 GCF_000687285.1 Phaethon lepturus | reverse complement strand
CAGCAGGAAAGAGATATAGCAGTTTTAATGGGAAAAGTATCCAATTTTGTAGGTAGAGAACAAGAGGAAAATCTAGTAATTAAACTTAATTCAGGCTATTAATTGATGCAGCAGAAAATAGAGGTGCGTCTCAACTGTTGTTTTGACAAACATGCTAAAATTACCTGGCCTAACAAAAAAAAGTAGACTTCACGATTTCAGTGAGGATCAAAAGCATCGACATGAAATCTTGTAATATGCCTTTCCTAGGGGGAAAAATGTGTCCAAAATCTCCCATAGGGTCTGTGATGAAGACTTTCTCCCCTCAGCTTGCTACACCAAAAAGATTTGTATGATCCAGTAATCTTCAGCTAAAGAAACAAAGTTGTGGTTACTTTTTCTGAACTGCAGAAGTTCAGAAATTTCCCACAGACTTCCTTCCCAAATTTCCCCCCTGTGGAATATCGGGTTGCTGTGGCAGCAAAAAAAGGAGAGGGACGGAGACGCAAGCTGCGGCGTCCCGGACCCTCCCCATCACAGTGCTGTTAAGTAAGCAGAAGGGTGCTATGAGTGAAGGGCTGGGTAAACTGGTGAGCAGCCATTTCTGCTCATTCCCAGGCTGTTGCTGATCCTGTGACTGCAAGAACAACATACGCACGCAAGGCTATGGGACCAAAGGCGGCAAATGTCCCTCGTAAGCAAGCTCTGCTTTTAGGGCCCCCGTTGCCTTAGTTCAATCATTTATCAAGTGACTGTCCCCGAGTTACTCTGCATCTCATGAATACCTGTTAGTGGTACTAAACAGCTTGAAAAGGAAAAATAAAAGACCTCCTGGGATGACTTTCTGCCTGGTGCTCCTTGATGGGAGTGCGCTGCTGGTTTGTTCGGAGCTGCATCCTGCTTTTCCTTCGCGTCGCCTACAGACGCCGCGTTCCTCGAGCTGGAGGCCTGAAGGTTTCCCTGACAGAACTTTCCGTCTGTGGGATTGTGTGCTCGGAGGTGCATCACACTGTAGTTTTGCCGTAAGAATGGCACAAGGGGATGTCCCACCTGCCACAAACTAACCCGTGATGCTAACCCGTTTAAAAATTGAGCTGATTCTTCTTTTCCAACAAGGTATAAACTGCGACTATTTTTTGCAGCTCTTCAGAGGAATGTGGAAATGAGTAGCACTAAAACTACTCGTAATTTTTATAGTGTTTAAGTCTTCTCACAATGTTGTGTGAGCTTCTGCCAGCGAGACCCTGCACATAATTGGCACGTGTTCTGCAAAGGCAGCAGAACGCGGGCAGCGGCGGATCCAGCCGCTTAGAGGCTTTCACAGCATCTTGGGAAGGTGTAAAGCCAGAGACCTTGTCAGGTGTTCTTTCTGCCATCCTGTGGCAGCACTGACACACTGCAAAGGGCCGGTCTTGCCAAGTTTTGCTTAAACACGGGCTACAGAGGGGTGCTGGGGCTGTAAGGAAGCACGCCCTGATCCTTGTTTTGAATGGAGCTGCTGTTATTCCCGGTGTGTATCCGTATGGCACATGGACCCAAAGGTGTGATGTGAACACTATGGATGTTTTCCCCCGTATATGCAGTTTGGCATACGCTGCAGCTAGCTGCAATTGTTATTTCGAAGTAAGCAAACAATGATGCTTATCATGTTTCCTACAAGAAAAATACAGAGAGAGTTTCCTCTGAATACTGCTCTGTGGATAATTATGTATTCTTGACAAGCTTCTGAAATAAAAAGGAATTATATCAACTATTAATGTTAAAATAAAAGACCACAAAACACCTGGTTACTGCTTTATACACTTAGATGTAATTCATCTTTAGCTCTTACTTTAAAAAGAATAATTTTAATAGAATGTCTGGAAAGAAATTGTCCTTGGTTTTGCATTACCAGAGAAGCCAACATAATTGTTATTACATTGTTTTCATCTTTCTGCCCTGGAATGGCTAATTTCTGTAAATGAACTTCATGGTAGCTGAATAAAATTTGAATTTGTAAGGAAAATGTAGTGCATAATGACGATACATCTTAAATTAGAACTTAGATTTCTTAACATCTGTGGAATAAACCCAAAACAGAAGTGGCACGTGGATGGCACATGGATGCCACTCCAGGAGTTCACATACAGCAGGTTGGTCTGGTTTTACATGGGATGGACAGGTCTTCATTCTGGTGTACTCAGCACAGCCGTTGCCATTTGTTCCAGATGTGGTCTCCTAAATGCCTTTGGTTTTCCAAGTCTTTTTATGTAGTTTGGATTACATAATTTCTAAATGGAGAATTTATCTGGAAATATTTTTGCAGCCGAATAGGAAATGTTAAGCTTTTCATTCTTGTTAACCACCTTACTATTTACAATAGAGGCATGAGGAAATTATAGAGAGTGAGCAATTTTGAATGAAGGCAAATTCTGAGTACATAAGAGGCAGTAAAACACAAACAAAACTATGGCTGAATTAATTCCTTTAGTCTCTATTGTTTATATTTAGATATTTGTATTTTGATATAGCTATCTATGTCTTAACTGGGCATTCGAGCCTTTTCTAACATGCACTATAAATTGAACTAAATCTTTTAGGAATGTTATAGTCATGAGACCTGGGCACCTATATAGCTTTATCCCTTAGTATATTCACCTTTTTTGTTTGAACCAAGTTACAAGTAACTTTATATCTGGTGGATACAGATGATATTTCTATTTTCAGCAAGGTCATTCAGAAAAAAAAAC
>NW_010528569.1:0-4362 GCF_000687285.1 Phaethon lepturus | reverse complement strand
GAAAGAGTGAATTAGCTGGTTTATGAAACCTTAATTTACATATAAATATAATGAATATATTTTAAATTACTTTATATATAATTTTAGAAATAAACTATTTAAACATTTTCATAGTTGAAATATGTATATATGTGCATTGGGCTTTATGTAACAGTGTGTATTGTACAGCAGAGGGAGTATTTTGTCAGGAATCAAGAAAGCTATTTGTCACTGCATCACTGAGTACTTGGCACAGCACCAGCTTTAGCAAGATATCATATATCTTTTTATCAGAAACAATCAGGCACTAGCATGTTAAATGGTATACAAGCGCAGAGGTTGGATGGGATTTGTGTTACTAAAATGTTTAATTTTGTCAGCATCTACAGAAATCAGTATTTCTGAAAATGGAGTGAAAAATGGATATGCATGTTCAAGATTAAATGTTCAGTTAAAATCAGTATTTTTCTTTTCTACAGAATGAGATTTTTAACTTTTCTTTATAAATTAATTAGTTTTGAACAAAATTTCTCCTCTTTTTTGTTCCCTAAATCAGTATTTCCTAATGTCTAAGGTTTTATTCTCTTTATGACTCTTATGTCTCTGCGTAAATTTGCAATAATCCAATACGTTGTGGAATTCATGGCATTTGCCACTCTTCTGCTGGAGTTAAAATGCTGTATTTTGGGCACTGGTAGGGAGTCTAAACCGTGCAATGAGAGATGATGCGGGCAATGCTTTGAATGTTCTTCTGTTTACGGTTTAAAAAAAAAAAAATTACAGTGGACAGATTAAGCAGCAGGAAAGAGGGGGACCAAATTAATCCTGATATTCTCGTGACTTATTTTATTACCACATTGGCCAGGATTTCAAATTTTGGACCAGCATCTTTTGTAGAAGGCAGGTATTAAGTAAAACTCAGAAGTCTTTTGCATATGCTACTACAGATGTGTTCTTTTACAGCCTAGTAACCACAAAGGTAAAATGACTTTAAATTGATGATGTCTTTCTGCCTTGTCCCTGTACTCCCCTCATCAAAATGGTTTAATTCTATTGGAATTCTAGGGAACAAGCTGTCATCGGGACTCTGCTTCGTGGTGGGTTTTTTCCCCCAGTTTTCATTAGAAGCTATTATTTGTACTTTCAAATCTTTCTAGTGGTAACAACTGCCAGTTAGGAAAAAAGTGGATACAGTTACGCTAATGGCTTAAAACGTTAGCTCACATTTCTGTTATTTCACATTTCCTATTAGAGTTTCTTTTGAAAACTAGATGTATTGTTACCTGGCATCACAACAAGAACTGGACAAAAACACCGTCCTTAATGGAAGGCTCTTGGCAATTCAGTCTTATCACAGAAGCGTGTGTCAGCAACGCAGGGCTCAAATCCTAGCGGACTTTATTAAGTCTTCGTTCTTGTACGTTAGGCTGCTTGTTAGAGATGTGTTGAAACAAGATGCGTTCAGTTCTGTGGTGATGCGAGAGACCTCACCTTGCCTTTTTATTTCAAAGATTTTTTTTTCCATAAGAAGATAGCAGAATTAAAGACCCGAAGAAAACTTCTCCACTGAATAAACAGGAAGCTTCCCGGCCGCCTCACGCACGGCGGTTTTGTTGACTCCTCTCTGCATATTTTCTGTAAAAGCCCTGGGTTTCCTGTTATACTGAATGGCAAGCAGTTCCTTCTTCCCTGTCTGATGCAGATCACTCTGTGGCCTGGATGAATCCTCCTGGTGCACAGGTCTCGTCCGCAGCTGCACCCAGGCTTGGGGCGAGCGTGCTTCCAGGGCAGCTGGCTCCGGTCCCAGCTTACTTGTTTCTCGTTTGGGCTTTGCAAGGCCTCTCGTTGACACAGGTTTGCTATCATCTTTGCATCTGAAACAACAAAGACGAAACCTCCTGAGCCTTGGAACCTGCAGTAAGGCATCCTGAGGTTTCTCATTTAACTGTGCTCCGTGCTCCATCACGGCACAGGAACTCTGGTTTACACTTTAACAGTTCTGAGACCTGCGTGCCAACAGAATAAGAAACCCTTTGTTCTGCGCTAGCTTTTGCTCCGGTCCCAGCTTACTTGTTTCTCGTTTGGGCTTTGCAAGGCCTCTCGTTGACACAGGTTTGCTATCATCTTTGCATCTGAAACAACAAAGACGAAACCTCCTGAGCCTTGGAACCTGCAGTAAGGCATCCTGAGGTTTCTCATTTAACTGTGCTCCGTGCTCCATCACGGCACAGGAACTCTGGTTTACACTTTAACAGTTCTGAGACCTGCCTTGCCAACAGAATAAGAAACCCTTTGTTCTGCACTAGCTTTTACTCAAAGTTGGTCTTTAAGATAAGCAGCAGAAGTCTGGACCTTCTCTCTGGTCTTTTCTTACCTTTTTTTGTTTCTTAGGGCTTACCGAGTTGTGGCATGTGCCTGGTGGGATGATTGTAGCCACCCTGGACTCACGTCCTGGGGTACTTATTCCCTTCGATCCAACTTTTCTCTCTAGCACAACTGTTGGTCTAGTGGTGGAATTTCCCATTTAAACGAAGATCTCTGTGCATAGACATGTTAATTCTTCATTTTGATGTCCTTGATAGATGAAGCGAGACAGTGCGGTGCGTCATGCCGCTATCTCAGAATAATACTTCCATTTCTCATAATTTTGTTTACAATTTTGAATACAGCGTGGGGCAGAGATCCCTGAGCTACTGCTGAATAATCTAGTTCCAGACCCCAGAAGCAGCAGAGCGATATCAGTATGGTGCTGTACTGGGAATAATTAGCCTTGCTTGAGAGACAGGCCTAATTAGCCCATGCACAATGTTGCTCTAACGAGGTTATATTCTCTCTGAGACCTCAGCTAATATCCCTGCGTGGTGCTGTATAAATGTGCTAGTTTGGCTAGCTTTGACATGGTGTTTCATTGCACTGGGTAAATATGCATTTGAAAGGGTAAATGGGAGTCCAGAAAGAACTTTTTCCTTTTTTTTTTTTTTTACTTTTTTTTCTCATTTGCAAGGTTATTGTATGTATATCTGGTGGGGTACTATTCCGTCATCCTTGCTCACAAGGAGCATCCTACTGAAATCAGTGGAGCTACTTGCTTATAATTCACTTAGAAAAAAGGTGTGTCATTCAAGATCTTAAGAGTTTTAGACTTATGAAAATGGTACTTCTCACAGAAGTATTTATAAAAAAGACTAGCTTATAATCATGCAAGTTATCAGACCTCTAACATGCCTCAGTGGCAGAAACAGTCTTTACTTCTCTTTGTTAATTGTGTCAAAATGTTAGACAGATGTGGTTTAGCCAATTAAGAAACTTCCATTAATTTTTCTTGTGCCAAGTTGAAAAGTATTGCCGATGACCTAGTCTCAGTGCAGAGTGTCTTTCATCATTGTTTTCAGTTTTGAGCCCTGTGGAGTCCTCCTGTTCTCCATACCTTTCTGGCACAGACTTGTAGAAAATACGTCTGCTTAGGTGCCTATTGGTTATGGGATTAATTTGTGCTTCCTTTTCAACATTGTCAAGGCTGATTCAGTTTCAACTTTGATTGTGTAATTTTTTTCCCCTCTGTTGCTAGTACACGTGCCTAAAATATTTAAAGCTAGTCTCAAAGCAGGTGAAATGAACTGCCCTGAAACGATGGGATGACCCAGATATTTACCTTGCGAATTTCTAAAATTTTAATTGGGCAAAGTGAGACATTTGGTATTGGAACAGTGCTAATGCCCTAAGGCTGAAAGCTCCCTGCACGGCGAGCAGCGCAGGCACGGCACCAGCCTCAGCGCTGGGCTCCGTCCAGGCTGTGGGTGCTTGGCTTCCCACCAAGCTTTCCAGTGATTGCCACCCAGATAATTGACACCGAGGATAACGCCAGCACAATAATTTCAGAAGGGTAGGGAGGAAAGTAATACTTTTCCATATCTTTGTCAAGGTCTGAATCCTCTTCAGGGACTATATCATAACACTTGTGACTTCCACAGCAATGCCGATTGCATTGGGCCGGGCTGGTTGCCTTCTCTCACCAGTGTGGAAGTGACACTACTGCTGGCCCCAGCGCAAGGAGAACCGGGGGTCTCTTTTGACCTCTGTAAAATATGGCTCCTTGCACAGATGCACAGAGTAGTTGCATCTGTACAAAAGTTGGTCATGTATAAAGAGCGAACCTGGATTTTATGTGAGGAGGACAGCTAGGGCCATTCAGAAAAGAGCGTGACAATGCCTTGACATCTCAGGTGTGGGGGCTGATTTTTATTGTATTAGGCACTGCAACTAAAATTACACAGTGTTTGCAATGAAGAATTGACAAGAAATGGGAAAGTAAAGCACGAAGTAGAAGTGATCATGAAATAATCCTTGTCCTGACTTTCACAGAATCACTAGGTTGGAAAGGAC
>NW_010528568.1:0-33285 GCF_000687285.1 Phaethon lepturus | reverse complement strand
CGCCAGGAGCCCGCTCCGCCGGCCGGGGGGGGCTGGGGCACCCTCACTCTCCCTGCGCCTTCGCCTTCGTGGCTTTGCCGCAGTTTTGATGCTTGGTTTTATTATTACGAGTTGCGATACTCATAATAATTTCCATTTTATAAAGCCTCAGCTCCTTCATACTTTTGGTGATAGTGAAATCTCATTGGTTGACAATACAATTTCTAAATATATCGCTTCATCTATTCATCAAAGCAGTAGACTAGGTAAAAACAAATATGTGATCGGAGAGCACAGTCTCCCAATACCCCCATCACTAACACATAACACTGAATCCCCGGTGTGCTCTGAAAAAACCCACAAGCATTTTTTAGCCTGAATAAAACAAATTACTTCTTAAAAATTCTGCATTTTACCATCCTTCCTTCATTGACTGAAAGCATTTTCAGGCTGTCTTGCAGATATACAGAAGGGTCCAGCTAAAACCTTAATTTCTGACAGGTTTCAGAACAAAAACGATTAACAGGCTTGATCTGCACAACAGATGCTCAGAGCCATTACAGAGCAGCATACCAAGCGACATATGAACACCGCTTTCATAAGAGATGGTACAATAAACCACATTCCTGTACAGCGTTTTTCATCTGGGAAGCTCGCTTTCTTTTGCAAAGGAGGGTCTGCCTTGATGCAACCAGAACTGCCCTGTGGAATGTCCCTGTCCCCCTACCACACATACCTCAAGGCGTGTCTCTCAGAAACCATTTTTCAGGAGGTGAAGACTATTTTTTCTTCAGGTTTCAAGCACTGAAACTATGCAGAATGCAAGTAAACTTATCTAAATGTGCTGGGAATCTCTGGATTTTGTATGGACATCTACACACCATGATGGAGAAAGGGGGAATTTCCTGAGCTACAGTTTCAGTTTCATTTGATTCACTGAGTCAAACTTCTAATAGTTTGACTATGGGCCAGAAATTAATTTCTGAAGATTAAAAATTAAATTTCTCATTATTATGGCTCTCCATGAATTGTCTTCTTTCTCTTTTTCTTTCTAACACGTAAATATTTGAAACCAGCATTTTAAGCTTCAAGTTGTTTCAAACTCTCTTTATTTGGTTTAGACTTTTGATTCTTTGCAGATAATTTGGCACATCCCTGAATTACTGGAATGTTAGATTTCACTATTGTTCATATGCACTAATCAAAGAAAGTGTGAATGTACTAATTAGTAATTTCACATCTTAACTGACAGAGATTGTTTACCCTAACACCAGTCATAGAATTTATGTTTTTGGAGAAATTTAATTCTAGAAAATATAATCTCAGGGTAAGTATAAAGTGAAGAACAAAGGACGGACATGCTTCTTAACAGTCAATCTAGGCTAAGTGATGAGGGAATTTCTTTCCCCCTAAAAATGTTGTATTTTCAGGCTTTTGTATTTTCAGGCTTACTAAGTACCATCTTCAACTGTTCTTTTAGTGAAGTGATTAAAAAAAAATAGTCACAATAAAATTTTAAACTGTGTATTTGTTATCTGTGCAATAGGATAAAAAATAGAAGGCTTTAGTTTTGGTTGGTTTGTTGTTTTTTTAATTCAAAATAAATTGAGCTATGAAACTTCAAAAAAAGCAGTCTTTTTTTAAAAAAAGTTGCCGTAGTCAGAATATTTTCCCATCTGTACTTGAGGTCTCTCATTTTTCATTTTCTCATGAATATGGTGTAATGAATAACCTCCATATTTTATCCAACAGCTATCTTTCTCCATCCTTTTCCCCTTCTTCTATATAGCTAAACTTTTACAGAGTAAATGTTTCAGAAGAGCAAAGTTGTAGCACTTTATATTTCTGTTCACTACTTTGTAACTTCTCTGATATCCAAGATATTTTTAAAACCTACATGACTGATCAAGAGAAAATAACTGGGACAGGAAAGTGATAACTGATATTAAACCACATAGCTTAATAATAAACAAAACTCAGATCGAAACTAAATAATGTGGAAACGGTCATTTAAAAATAAATCTTTAATGAAAAATAAAACACTATTAACATAATTTTCCTATTAAATATTTTGAGTCGTGGGTTGGGGGTTTTTTGATACAAATTTTTTAGGACAAGTTACTTTTTATAAAATTGATAAAATCTTTAGCCCAGCACAATTCTTATCCAGATTTAGACGTTGGTCAACAAATTACTGAGGATATACAAAATAAAGAATGAGTAGTCCCATTGTTAGTATTCTTTCAGTGAAACAGAGGGGATCCCACTTCAGTGGGATTGAGTGCACCCTCAGCAAGTTTGCAGCTGATACTGAGTAGTACATTTGATTTTCTTGAGGGAAGGGAAGGCATCCAGAGAGATCTTGATGGTCTTGAGGAGTGGGCTGACGTGGATGAAGAATTGGTTGGATGATTGCATCCAGACAATAGTGGTCAATGGCTCAATGTCCAGATGGAGATCAATGATGGGTGGTGTCCCTCAGAGGTCCATACTGGGATAATATCTCCATCAATGACATAGTGGGATTGACTGCACCCTCAGCAAGATTGCAGATGACACCAAGCTGAATGGTGTGGTTGACATGCCTGAGGGACAGGATGCCATCCAGAGGGAGCTGGGCAAGCTCAAGAAGTGGGCCTGTGTGAACCTCATGAGGCTCAACAAGGCCAAGTGCAGGGTCCTGCACCTGGGTCAGGGCAAGACCCACTATCAATAAAGGCTGGGGGATGAATGGGTTGAGAGCGGCCCTGAGGAGAAGAACTTGGGGGTATGGGTGGATAAAAAATTCAATATGAGTCTGGGGTCTTAAACAGTAGTCATACTATATCAGATGTTGCTCCATGTATATACATGAATGAATTCCCATTTACAACCTTTCACATCCATTTTTAGACTTCTCATATCCCTATATGTTTCAAACAGGTACTAGGAAGGCAACAAAAGGCTGAAATTCCATTATAAAGCCAGCATCTGTGACCCTGTGTGGAAGTAGTTTTTGGAGAATTTCCTACAGCAGAGCTGGAAATTAATATTCAGCTTACAGTATCTGAATTTAAATTATCCTTCCTTTTCAAACAAAGTATTTCCAGCACTTGATAATTTCACCTGACAACAGGCATAAGCAGAGTATCATTTAGGCTCAGTAAGATTCAGAGGCAAACTAATGGGGGAGTAACACAATACAGTCTCTTATTCATGTACAATAAAGTGCAGATCAGAAGTAGTGTACAGGTTTGGTGTGAAGCACTTGTATTTCCTTCCCTATTTCCATTCTTGAGTATCTCTGCCTCTTCCTTTTCTTTCACCTGCACTCTCAATTCTTGCCATAGAAGTTGTTAGATTTGTAACAGCAAGCACTGGCCTTTGCTGTTAAGGAGTATTAAAAATAGGTTAAGTTTGAAAGTTTGCTATTTTAAAAACATGCCTGTGGTAAATGTTTGTAATATGCATAGTAATAGGAGTGAAAATGCAGTAAAGACATGCCCTGAGCCATGTGTCAAAAGTACAAGTTTATCTAGACTTGCCAGGATTAGAAAAAAAAGTTATGAAAATATATTTTTTAATCATAACTGCTTGATAAAAAAAGGCTGTTGGGAAAAAAACTGAGGAGAGTTGAAAATGAGTGTTGGTGACTACCTCAACTTAACACATAACAAAAATTACGTGGCTTAAATAAAAGATAATTGTAGTATTTAAAACTACTAGGTATGATTCCACAAGGAAAATGGTTTAAATAAGATTTGAATAAATCCTATCACTGATGAGGCACAACCCACAGTACCCAGAAAAGTGAGCAGAGAGGGTCTAGTGATGGTAACCAGGGCCAGCCATAGTCCAGGGATCACCAGATAACTCTGTGGTTGTGAGGTAGGTCAAACCAGGAACCCAGCTCAGCAAAGCAAAGTGAGGAACAGCAAGGTACCTGGGCAAGTGCAGCCTGAGAGGCACGGCTGACCTGATCTAGCACGGTGGATATCCTAACCTGAAGGGAAAGTTGGACTGGCTGACCTGCAGAAATGCCAATGGACCAACATATCTGGGAATCTGGGAATTCCTCTACCTGGAATGGCCCAAGTGGCACTCCACAAAAACTGGAGTGGGCAGAAACCTGTTTTAATAACAGTTACACCACAACGATTTAAGTCTTAAATTCTGTACCTAACGACTCATAGGTCTCGTGGTATTTGATTGCTGCATATCCAAACAGCACCCAGAATCTTATTACATTCCAATTCACAATGTCTTTGTGACATTTCTAGATTTTTGTAAATAAAAAGAAGAATAAGAGAAGTTATGGATTATTAGCCTCTCTACATTGAAACAGAAACTGAAGTTTCTACTGAAAAACATGATGGCCACATCTGAACTGATAAATAAAAGGAGATAGCGACTATTGTGTTGCTGAAACCAAGTGGCTTGCCTTGGGTTGTGTCCATATAAGTAAATCACTTTACAATAGCCAACAGAGACTCCTCAAACATACTGCATACAGGGAATGGTTCCCGGGTCGCTTTGTCCCGTGAACTGTGGCCAGGTGTTATCTAGGGGAGTGTTGGCTTGAAATAGTCTACAGTTATGCCAAGAACTGAGCTAACAATTACACTACAAGAATGAGTGTGTGACAGTGCTTGATCTCAAATCCTGGCCATGTTATTTCCTAATACAAACATGTAAGCAATGTGGACATTACTTAATGATTAATTGAAAAAATATAGTAAAAGTTTACACATTGTGGGATGTGCTTGGGTGACAGATACAGATTACTGACTCACATTAGGGGCTGGAAAAATCTAGTGCCATGTGAAATTTTCTCTGTATCACTGAATGCCTCCCAGGTGTACAAAACACAAAGACACACCATTACTAATCCAGGCCAGACCCACCATATTTTAATGCATGTGTTCACTTAAAGGCTCCCTGGATACACATTTTTCCACCCCTACTTTTCAGAAAGAACAATTGAAGTACAGATAATTAAAGAAGTACAACATGTCGTATTCATATTGTTTCAACTTAAATGAAATGAGAAATAATCACTTCAATACACTGGGGTTCTGGATCTAGGTCTTTTACCTGCAGTCACACAAGAAATCTTACAGAATGCACTTGAGTTGGATTTTCTTTAGCTCTTAATAAACTGTCTTGATTAGAATAAAGGATCACCTTTCACAAAGTAGGGAATGTCAAACAAAAGGATTTTAGTATTGTCCTGGTTTCAGCTGCAATAGAGTTAATTTTCTTCACAGAAGCTAGTGTGAGGCTGTGTTTTAGATTTGGGATGAGAAAATGGTGATTACATGCTGATGTTTTCAGTTGTTACTAAGCAGTCAAGGACTGTCCAAATTTCACGCTGGGCTGCCAGCGAGCAGGCTGGGTGTGCATGGGGAGCTGAGAGGGGACACAGCCAGGACAGCTGACCCAGGCTGGCCAAAGGGGTATTCCATACCATATGATGTCATGCTCAGTATATAAGGCTGGGTGAAGAAGGAAGGGGGGGGACGGGACACACATTTGGAGTTATGGCATCTGTATTCCCAAGTTACGGTTACACGCGATGCAGCCCTGCTTCCCTGGAGATGGCTGAAACACCCGCCTGCTGATGGGAAGTGGGGAATGAATTGCTTGTTTCATTTTGCTTGTGTGCACGGCTTTTGCTTTACCTGTTAAACTGTCTTTATCTCAACCCATGAGTTTTCTCACTTCTACTCTTCCAGTTCTCTCCTCCATCCCACCATGGGGAAGTGAGCGAGCAGTTGCATGGTACCTAGTTGCTGGCTGGTATTAAACCGCAAGAAGTATAACTACTGAGCATACTAAGACCTAAATGCCCTTTTGGTTTTCATTGTTTATATGATTTTTGTGAGCATAGCATTACTAGTTTTTCAGGTACTAAGTGAACAATTAATGTTAAAATAAATTGGTGTTTCAAAAGCCGATTACATTTTGAATAATTGCTCCAATCTATCTCAGCAAGATTATTTCTTTACATACTTTGGAAAATGTCTAGCTGTTCTGTTACTGTTTTACACTTTTAAGTTTGAAAGGACTGGCCCAAGGATGTAGCCCTGACTTTACCAGGACAGAAATTACCGCTTATTCACAGGCCCAGTTACTTAATATCACATGTAAGCACATTTTAATAGGTGCCTGAATTTATGGCAAGTGCGTATCCAGAAGCTACGGAAGCCACTATTGATCTTCCTTTTATTTTATGTTAAAAATACAATTTGTTTGAACTCTTGTAGTCTTTCTGTTCTAGGATTTTTTGTTTCATTTTGTTTTTAATTATCTTCATATTTTTTAGCACAGCTTTGTTCTACCCATGCAGCCAGATGGGGCTCCCTAATTAAATTGTATTGGTATTTTTCCACTCATGCAAACCAGTCTATATACTGTGGCAGAGTAAAATATGTTTTCTGTTTTTAAATTTATTTTACTATACATGTATATATACATATATATGTGTAATATATGTATACAATATATGCACATGCACATATAGATTATATATACATAGATACCTATAACATATATAATGCACATACAAATGCAACTATACAGTTATTCCAAGGATGTGCAAGCCTTACCCATCAATGCCAAGTGGGTTATGTTATTCTGGCCTGGAAGATTTCCAAGGCTGCTTAGGGTTCTTAGCTGGAAGCCATCTTCAAATGGAGTGAGACATCTAGATCTGGTCAGTGACATCTTATAGCAAAGCACAGAGATGAAGATTCCCTATCAGATGATGGGATGGACTTTCCTGCACATACATAGACCTAAATCAACTCAAAGTAAGCAGCATGGAGAAGAGCACTGCAGTGAACAGCTGACTTGCTGTGTGTATATTTGGAGACATAAGGAACAGCTGTCCTAACCTGGATAGTCTATCCATACTTTCTGATTTCATGTGTCCTCTCTTGTTCCTGGAAGAAAAGCTGAGAGGGTGGAAATCTCTCATAATAACAGCAGTTCCTGCTTTTACCTATTGACTCCATTCTTCATCTCCAGAACCATGAAAAAGAAAATAATCCTGCAGGCCAGAAACATCTTCCAACTTTCCTTCATGGCTCCACTGCTTCCCCCTCACTGTCCGTGTGGTATAACAAGGAGCAGTTAAAGGGATCCAGCGTCTTTACAGAAGATAATCAATTGTATAAAGGGGGCAGGAATTGCTCTAGATGGACTAATGACAAGAATGGATGTTTGGAAGGAGAAGACAATGCTCTGAGGGTCCTACAGGAAGTGTTGAGCAAGAGCACTGCTCCCAAGGGAAATAAGGGAAGCAAATGATATCAGGAGGAAGGACTAGCTGAAGGGAAGGGGAGAAAAACATACTTGCAGCCCTGAAAACTCCACTCACACCCTCTTGCACATCATATGACAATGAGTGTAGTGAAACAGTGTCACAGGTTGCCCAGAGAGGTGATAGGTGCTCCATCCCTGGAAACATTCAAGGTCAGGTTGGACAGGGCTTTGAGCAACCTGCTCTAGTTGAGTATGTCCCTGTTCACTGAAGAGTGGGTGGACTACATGACCTTAAAATGTCCCTTCCAGACCAAACCATTCTATGATTCTATACAACTTCCTTAGTAAAATCTCAGTACCTTATCCTAAGCTGCCACCTCCACTTGAACCCCTCTGAAATATTGTCAATACCTCCCAGACATCCCAATTACCACCTTGAAGCTTTTCTAAATCCCCATCCAGCCCATACTCTTCTGGAGAGGCTGCTGGAGATCTGGCAGGATGCTTAAGGACATTTGAGGTAGCACTAAACAATCTTTACACAGCCAAACCAGTCTTTATATTCCTGAGAAAGATGTCAATAAGAAGTTGTTCCATAGCTGAAGGTAAGCAGAAGAAACAGCACAGTGGGAATTTTGCCCATTGTTGGACATGAAGTGCGGTTTCAAAGTTAGTGGCAACAGGACAAGGTTAGTGGCACCAAGACAGTATCAGATAATACTATACTTTACCTGAAATAATAGAATCACAAGCACCCAAAGGTTTTTTAAAATATGTAGGCATATATGTAATTAGATGTTTCTGACACTTCCAGTATCACTTAATATTTCAAGTCCAGTTTGACAGAAATCACTGGGCCATCTTAGTGCTGGATTATCTATTCCTCCCTCCTCACATGGGTCAGATGGCTGTGATTTGTGTTCTGCTGTGTCAGAACACATTATATAAACCTAAATTAGTGGTATCTGTTATCTCTCATCAGTATCTGAGACTCTTAAGGTGCCTAAGAGAGGAGCACCATTGCCCTAGCTTCCCTCTGTGGTCAATGGACAGAGGCAGTGAATTCTCTACGGTGACACAAACTATCTCTGGCCTGAATCAGTTAAATGGGGTCTGTCCAGAGCTGACTATTACTGTACTAAATCTGTAAGAGCAATGCGAATTCCCATGTTGTCCTGGTTTCAGCCAGGGTAGAGTTAATTTTCTTCATAGAAGCTAGCGTGAGGCTATGTTTTGGATTTGGGATGAGAAAATGTTGGTAACGTGCTGATGTTTTGGGTTGTTGCTGAGCAGTCAAGGACAGTCCAGCTCCTCGTGCTGGGCTGCCAGCGAGCAGGTGGGGGTGCATGGGGGGCTGGGAGGGGACACAGCCAGGACAGCTGACCCAGGCTGGGGAAAGAGATATGCCATACCATATAACGTCATGCTCACTATATAAAGCTGGGACGAAGAAGAAGGAAAGGGTGGAGGGACGTTGGAAGTGATGACGTCTGTCTTCCCAAGAAACCATTACGCGTGACGCAGCCCTGCTTCCCTGGAGATGGCTGAACCCCTGCCTGCCCGTGGGGAGTGGGGAATGAACTCTTTGTCTTGCTTTGCTTGCGTGCGCGGCTTTTGCTTTACTTATTAAACTGTCTTTATCTCAAACCATGAGTTTCCTCACTTTCACTCTTCCGATTTTTTTTCTCGCCCTCGTCCCACTGTGGGGAAGTGAGCGAGCGGCTGTGTGGTGCGTAGTTGCCGACTGGGGCTAAACCACGACACAGGTATTTAAGGAGAAATAACTTGTAAGTCAGTGCCTGAGGCTACTAGTCACTTCTTGTGACTTTATGCCTTCCTCCAAAACCCAAACTCACACATAGGCACTTTTTTTCTTTCCATTTTATGAGAAATGAGGGTGGAAGTGCCATTTTACAGTAGATTATCAATCAGTGTTAGTATTTTGGCTGTAATTGGATAAATCTATAAACTCTCTTGAGTATTTTAAAATAATTACCAAGAGTGGAGCCTGGAGATTTGTAGAGTTCAGTAAGCAGTAGTGGATTCACTTTTAAGGTCTCTTGTGACTTTATGTCTTTTAAAAGTGTATTCGAGATGCTTAGTTGTTATTAAAGATTCCAGGCCTGTAACATTCAAAATACGTGTAGAATAACAAAGTGTTTCATATGAAATATTCTGTGACCTACTTTCTCAGTCATCTCTGGTTATGAGCTAGTGGTAGTAGAAAAATAACATAAATGATACAGTGATTTAGATTACCCAGCTAAACAAAAATAAATATTTTTTCCTTGTAGCAGGAAGAAAGTTGTGTATTGTGTTTGAAATAGTGTATGAATATTTGTCATTCTGTGGTAGGATGAGTTACACTTATGGAGTTTCTGTCATGGTTGGCTCATTGAAGAGTACTCATGGCATGTGCAAACTGTTCTCAGAGAGGTGCTATAGCCCAATGGTTTGAGAACTGTAATTCCGTTTATGTCACTTTTATCCTTGCCCATGACACTGTTCTTCTGTATGTTCAGGGTGAATCACTGTATGAAAAATCCATAAAGGCAAGCATTTTTTAGATTACCAAGACCTTCCCTGCTTTCTAAGATATTCAACATAAATAATTTTATAAATTATATTTTACATATAGAAAGATGTGTGAGGCTGCACCTTGAATACTGTGTTCAGTGTTGGGCCCCTCACTACAAGAAGGACATTTACTTGCTGGAGTGTGTCCAGAGAAGGGCAACGAAGCTGGTGAGGACTCTGGAGAACAAGTCTTATGAGGAGCGGCTGAGGGAATTGGGGTTGTTCAGTCTGGAGAGCTACCTGAAAGGGGATTGTGGTGAGGTGAGTATTGGTCTCTTCTCCCAAGTAACTAACGATAGGACAAGAGGAAATGGACTCAAGTTGTGCCAGGGGAGGTTTAGGCTAGATAATCAAAAAATTTCTTCACTGAGAGAGTGGTCAAGCATTGGTACAGGCTGCCCAGGGAGGTGGTGGAGTCACCATCACTGGAGGTGTTCAAAAAACATGTAGACATGGCACTTCAGAATATGGTTTAGTGGGCATGGTGGCGCTGGATTAATGGTTGGACTTGATGATCCTAGAGGTCTTTTCCAACCTCCAACCTTAATGATTCTGTGATTCTGTGATTCTGTGATTCTGTGTATGTGCAGAATATATTTATGAAATAACAATAGTAAATAGTAATGAAAGCAGATGGTGGTTCAAGAAAGGATTAATTGTAAGAGCAACTACTCAACTAGAATAAAAGGTGACAAAATTAGGTCTCATAAAATCAATGGCATAGTGTATTTTAAAACAATTTACAGGAACTCCACAGATGTAAATATATTTATATGAATTTAGAAAGATAGCGTTATGGCACAATATCAACAGGAGTGATCAGTATATGAGAGAAAGGAACTAAAATACCAGTTCAAGATTTCTTTAGCTGGGACATCTGAGCAAAGACATATACATATTTATATTTGATGACAGAAAATCATCTGCTCAAAATGTCTCATTGAGCTTCAGTATTTCTGAGTGGTTCATGTACTTTTGGATGAGTTTTGGCTGAAGGTCTATTTGAGCTCATGAAAGAAGGGTCATAATGGCGAGGCAGAAGTTGTCAGGTACCAGTCCCTTGCTCCCAAGTACAGAAACCTTATATTTTTATGTAGTGTGGGTTCTGCCACACAAGATCTCTGGGGAACCTTTAAATCACACAGATATAACTCTTTTTCACGACCTTTCTACACTGTTAAATTACTTAGATTACCCCCATCACTACCTCCCAGTATAGTTCTTACAAAACATTTTGGAATAGAAATGTTGCTTAGAGATTTTGTGGCAGTTGCACTGCAAACTTGAGCTGTTAACAGATACCTGTTTCCCCTCATACTCCTCGTTCTCCCCCACTTGGCTTGCCTATAAGGAAAATGATGAAAAGAGAAAAAGCCACAATTAAATTTTCTTTTTCCTCTCCACTGCAGTGCAAGGTCAAAGCAATATAATTCTTCCTTTCTTAAGCTCTGAACGGTCTTATTTCAAACCCATTTCCACCCTTCTTAATTTCTTTGGAATTGTGAAATTATATTGGTAAAATTAAAGAAATAGAAGGGGTCATGAAGCTAATCAAGGCCCTGAGCCACGGAACCAAATGCTGGATTATATTGCTGTATTTGCCTTCCCAAGGGAACTCAGAGATGGTCCTGTATCTGGCTAGCTACACTGAACAGCAAATGTGTGCACCTCAGGTAAATAATGGAATTAAGTGGCAAATTAGGAGCCTAAATGTTGTTAGTGTAATAATGTGACATCCTTTGATGAAAATTGGAGAGGATGAAAGAATTGTTATAAGATGTACTAGTAGGCTGAAAAAAAGCATTTTTCGGAAGCTTAATTTCTCAAAAAACATCTGTTTCACAATTAAAGACTTAACTCAGATTCTTGAGTTTATAAGATATAAATGTGGGGGTATCTTGTGTTTGGACTATGAGTACCTTCATCGGGATTAAGTGCTAGTCAGCAGAAGTGTAGCAAAACCTCATGATTGATAACCTCATGCCAGGGGAAGTTTACTAGGCAAAAAAGTAGAAACTTGTAGGTGATTAACCACTGGAGCAAAGGCCCGAGAGAATAACTGAATTATCCATGATGTCTATAAAGAGCGTAAGATGTTTTCCAGGTAGATGTATCTTAACAGAGACAAGTTAACAGATCCAAGGGTAACTAGAAGAAAGGTAATTGCCTTTTATATGCAGGAGATCACACAAAGTGGTCTCATCAATTTATTTATTCCTTTTCCATCTCTCCTAGTTCTACAAGAAGAGAGGTAAGTGACACGAAGGAGACTTGAACCAAACTAAAACTCCTGAAAAGTTATCCTATGATTTAGATTGTTTTTCTTCAGGAGAAAGAATATTATCAACACATTCTTACCAATAAAATTAAATATCCAAAAGTGATCAGAGAGAACAGACCTGAAGAATATGGAAGAAAAAAAAAATGGATGAACTATTATTCTTAATAAATACACCATACTTGTTATTTTTCTTCAAATCCATTGTGATAAATGCAATCATGGAGGCTTTTATTTAAAAAATTATCCTTTTCCAAAATTATTCATTGAGGCATTATTTTCATTTCATTCAGATCTGCCTGTAATATCCACTTATCCCACAATCACATTAGGAATAAGATTAAAATGAGGTTTTTCTCTTTCCTGAGAGGTTTAGAAAAAATATAGCTATATAAGGAAAACAACCAAGAGCAACCTTTGATTCAGCTGTACTGTGCATATATGTTTGCTTCTGCTTGTTTTAGAGTAGTCAATAGGAAATCAATAAGAATTTAGGGCTCTAAATAGAAGTTAAAAACCCTGATAATTTTTTGAATGTTGGCCAAAAAGATTAAATGGCTTGTCAAAGATTGGCAGGAGACTCAGAGTCTAGATGCATATTTCCTGGTACCTTCCCCTTTACTGCACGTATAAGGCCATCAGTTTCCAGATGCTTTTTTTCTGTGATGTTTGTCATCCCTAACAAAACAAAACTGTGTTTCAATTCTTTACTGCACTCCATGCAGAGGTAAGCTGCATGCAGTTTGGGATTGGATTTGCTCTGGAGCCTGCAGCAGCCTCATTTATTTATGGTTACTGTCAAAACAACTTACTACTATTAATTGTTTGATCATCCTTAGGAAAAGGTTAACAAAGCTCCAACTGCACATCTCTTAGAAGTGTATGAAAATAATTAAAATTAAATAAAAGCCCTCAGCCAGGGTGAACTTAGGGAAAGGTTGCAGAGTGAGAGAGACAATAGTCCCCAGAGATTTTTTTTTTCAGTTGATTTCATTGCAGTTGACATCAGTGAGAAGCCTGCCAAGGCGAATGAGCTGCAACATCTGAACGATGTCACATAAAAAAAATGGGACTGCCGCACAGGCCACATGACAGATGTATGCCAAAGGTGCTGAATTTGGCAGGATGTTGTTCACCTGATGGCACCTAATTCTGTAGCAGTTTATTCATTTTAATTTTCATTGCTTGCTTTCCTGAAATTCCCATTTCAGATGGGTCTTCAGACACCCATGCCATGATAGTCCTTGACCCAAAGCTTAAAATCCAGGTAGGAAAGAGAGTCAGAAGGCTGAAGGAAGGGAGAGTCAAGGTGCAGGTTCTGCCTCTGCTTCATCTCATGCGTCTTGTAGCGTTCCTGGTCCACATCTCTGAGTTTACCTCTGCACGGCTTTCCCAGCTCTCTCAGGAAGTCTGTGGCCCAGCTAGCAGCTGAAATGAACTTCTCAACTTTTATCCTTTTTTAATGTTTGCGTAATGTACTTGTGAAATACAGCACCACAAATTTAGGAAATATTAGCACTATGCAGATGAAAAGATATATGTGAAATGGAAGGAAGAGAAACCAGACTTACCTGGAAACTTGAGAAATCCCAGGATTCCAGGTATTCAAAGTGTCCTCCTCCATACACACATCCATTGGGTTTTGAGTGGACAGGAGAGAAGGGACAAGCTGCTGCATTTTCTATTGTTGCAGTGGTTTACAAGTTGTCATGGTCTAACCCCAGCCAGCAACTAAGCACTTTGCAGCTGCTCACTCACTCCCACGGAGAGCATCAGAAGAGTAAAAGTGAGAAAACTTATGGCTTGAGATAAAGACAATTTAATAGGTAAAGCAAAAACCACACACACAAGCAAAGTAAAACAAGGAATTCATTCCCCACTCCCCATGGGAGATCAGCCATCTCCAGGGAAGCAGGGCTGCATCGCGTGTAACCGTAACTTGGGAATACAGATGCCATTAACTCCAAATGTGTCTCCCCCTCTTCCTTCTTCTTCACCCAACCTTATATACTGAGTATGACGTCATATGGTATGGAATACCCCTTTGGCCAGCCTGGGTCAGCTGTCCTGGCTGTGTCCCCCCCAGCTCCCTGTCCACCCCCACCTGCTCGCTGGCAGCCCAGCACGAGAAGCTGGACAGTCCTTGACTGCTCAGCAACAACTGAAAACATCAGCACGTTATCAGCATTTTCTCATCCCAAATCCAAAACACAGCCTCACACTAGCTCCTGTGAAGAAAATTAACTCTATCCCAGCTGAAACCAGGACAATACTAAAATCCTTTTGTTTGACATTCCCTACTTTGTGAAAGGTGATCCTTTATTCTAATCAAGACAGTTGACAAGGTACTTTATCCCAGCTGAAATCAGGACAGGACTCTACAGATTTATTTGCCAAATTATTTGCAGACATGTTTTTTAACCAAAGCATTGTGTGTGAAACTTCTGCTTTGATTGTTGTTTTTTTGTCATTTATGCACTGCAGAATCATACTCTCAAGTCACAAAACTGTAGTTTTAGTCCCTGATTAAACTACTGAAATTTTTAAAACAGAGGTATAATGCATAAATAATGCGTATCATCCTATGTGGTATGAGATAGCAGATAAATACTGATTTGTCCTAAAATACAGAAAAGCTTTAGTCTTCACACACTTCTTCACTAAGGTTCTGTGATTAGTCAAATCCTTTTGGATAACCATGACTCCAGAAATTCAGACACATACTCACAAGACAGCATATTTTATTGTGATAGATTCCTCTTTTGCCTAACCTTTAATATTCCTTCTACAAAGGACAAGAAGAGATTGAGAAAATCCCATAATCCAAATTGAAACTATCAGTAGGAGATTGGAAAATGTTTAAGTTTGAAGCTGCAATCCTCAAGATACTAATTAACAGCTGGGCTTGGGGATTTCTTTTCAGCATGTTTACATTCACTGCATGCATACCTTTAAAAAATGTTCATGTCTGTGTTCATACTGTTTGACATGGGACATATTATATGCATGTGTAGGAATATATATTATCTGATTAGTATCAAAGAGATTTTTTTTTTTACTCTTAACTTTCTCCTAAACAAAAACTAAACTTTTAGTTTTAGTTAAAAAAAACCCAACACCAGGTGAAATACACCACAGAGTAAATAAATGTCTAGTAGTCTTTCTCCTATCTGATTTCATAATTACTGAGGTAGTACAAATACTGAGAAGTGTGACATGCTGGTGTTATATAAATAAATGGGTTTCTGATTTGAACATGAGAAACAACATCATTTCACATTATTTGTTATAAACTACTTAAGGATTTTTTCCCAGACATAAAAAGTTTTTACTTTTTGCAGAAACTAAAGAAAACTGCTCGTTAATGCTGTCATCTTAATCATATTTGTTGGCCCATTTGTTCGGTTTAAGAAATGACAGTAAGCTTTATTTATTGAGCCTCTGCTTGCATAATTACTGGGAAATTCATAGTTGAACCAATGGAAAAATAAACAGAATAGGAATAACTTTTAAATGATACAGTTACTCTCCACTGAAAAGGCAACATCTGAAGTAGAATCTCTTTCTAAAAGCGCTTTTAATATGTAATTTCTTAGGTGTATTGCTTCAAAAACAAAAGAACTGATATTCATAATTGTTCTCTGTCGCAGTACGAAATGTTCTCCTTTTTTCCTCTGAATTGCTGTAATTACCAACCGTGTTACTTAGTAGGCCCCACACATTGTTGAATTTCCATTTATCTTAGCACATTAGCTATACTTTTTCCTCCTTTTCACTTTGCTTATTGTCTGTTTTGGCCTCTGTCCAGGAAATATTCAAGCTGATGGAGTTCCACTGGGACTCGTGCCTGCACTTAAGTACTTCACTGAATCATGATGCTTTCCAGATTTAGGGTCTTTCTGCTCTGCCAATAAAATATCTTAAGGTAATGCGCAATGGGTTGAAGAAAGGACAAATAGAAGTGGAAGGGAAAGTGATCTCTCTGCGAATATAAGCATGTCCAACATCTGGAAATGACTGTGAGAAGAAAGGCTGGACAAAAGAGTAGTGCTGCAAGTCAATGGCAAGCCTAAGTGAAGAACCTAACCTCATACTGATATGAGCAGTAGCAGCTCATATCAGGATTTCTAGTTAGTTATGTGTTTAAAAAGACTATGACTAGAATAGATCAAGAAAAATAAATTATTTTATTTTAAAGAATAAGAAAAGAAAGAAGTAAAAATAGTGTTTTCAACCTCTAACTGCATCTTCTCCTTCTTTGAAAGACTCAGGAAACAATTTATTTAAGTCATAGGAGTCCACCAGAAACTACTGAAAACTCAGAGCTCATTTTATGTAAAGAAATGTGAGCAGTCCTTGGAATGAAATCATTGTAAGACAGATGTCTGCAGAAAAGATTTACACCTGAGTTAGTTAGGTGAACAAAATCCTATGAAATTTTTGCTCAAATGTAAAGAAGTAAGTACTTTTTTTTCAAATTTTCAGAGGCTTTTTACCTTTTCAGATTGTAGGTTTTCCCCAATAAAAGGAAAGAAAGAAAAACGGGCCTCGAGATCCAAACTGATCTGTATAGAATGAGCCTATTTTTTGCCATAAAACAGTACAGAAATGTCTTAGCCTTTGTTTTTAACTAATGAGAAAAAAAAGCTAAGATTTAAATCCTGCAGAATTCCTGAAAAAAATGAAATAATTGTTTTCATCCACCCAAAACTTCTATTTAATAAAAATAGAATTTTTCAATAGAACCTGACAATTACAGTAACAATTGCATGGAATGCACAGAAATATCAAAAATGTATTAATTTATTTGCTTAGATCTGTGAAAAATATATTTATGTAGTGCTTTTTTAATGTATCTAATACAGTAAATTTACTATCTTAATGAACAGAAAGATGAGGAATAACAAATCTTACAATGTCTGAATATTCTGATAATTTTATTTTTCACTTGACATGAAATTTTAAAATATCAGGTATTAATTTTTGCATTGAGCAACAAATAAATCTTTTAGAATTTGTGAAAGAACAATAAATATGGTTCCAGATTTTTTTTAATATTTGCTAGTTCTTTAGAGAGTTGAGTAGAAGCTGTGATAATATGCCAATTTAAATCTCTCGTCTTTTTATTAGTCTTTCTGAATGTTAGGCTGGAAGTAACTTTCAGTGCATGGAATAGGCTGCTGCTAAAATTACGTTAAGTATGTTTTTTTGTGAGGCAAGATTTACATGCATAAATCACAGAAAAGTCACATCTGTTTCCAAATGAAATAATGCCCCTAGACTTTCAAAAATTCATCTGCATTGCTTGAACTGAGGAACAAAGATCTAAAACTACAAAAAAGACTGAAGAGTTAATTCATCCAAAATGAAATTGTTTAACAGATTTTATGAAGCTTATGTGAATTGAAATTGCTAAAATTTAGTTCCAGGTTCCATGTGCTTATCTGCAGAGCTCATTTCCCCCAAATGTTCAAGGAACTGTAACTCCATGACTAAATAGTTGTTTAGTAAAGGAGTTTAATAAGAAGAAACAGTAGATCCATTTCTTGGGCAAGAAATACATGCTAATTTATGGGATGGTTTAATAATTTCTCAAACTCACTTTCAATGTTGTTTTCAATGCTGTTATTCTCTTCTGCTTTGGTTTTAGATCTGTTTTTACAAGTGTATTGGACTCTGAAGCCTGCCCGCCTATTTGAAATTTTCAACTTTGTTTACTTATTAACAATGCCAGAAGCTGCAGTTGAAATTTTACTCATTTTAATTAGCTTTCTTCACCCACTGCATAAATGAAGTATGAGTTTATTTAATGCGACAGTGTGTGTACAGAGCCAGCGATTTGACTTTTGCTCTTTAATACATTCCTTCAAGTTGCTATACTTGTGATTCATTTACATCAATAATTGAAAAGTCATCAGTCTCATCTTGACTCCAGAGCCTTGCTATACTTACTAATGACACGCATGATTGGTCATCACAATAAGAATGTACCATAATTTTTTAAAAATAATTTACATTCTGTGAATTAATCAACATAAACTGCAATGATAGCATTTTAAAAACAACCCCTCAATCTATTGTAATGTGTTTGCTCCCATTGGTGATAAGACTGGGTTTTCTTCTTCCCCTCATTCCTAAGAATGAGAATCATAGAATCATAGAATAGTTTGGGTTGGAAGGGACCTTTAAAGGTCATCTAGTCCAACCCCCCGCAATGAGCAGTGACACCTTCAACTACATCAGGTTGCTCAGAGCCCCGTCCAACCTGACCTGGAATGTTTCCAGGGATGGGGCATCTACCACCTTTCTGGGCAACATGTGTCAGTGTTTCACCACCCTCACTGTGAAATATTTCTTCCTTTTGTCTAGTCCAAATCTACGCTTTTTTAGTTTAAACCCGTTACCCCTTGTCCTATTGTCTTGCTAAAAAGTCTGTCCCCATCTTTCTTACAAGCACCCTTTAAGTTTTGAAAGGCTGCAATAAGGTCTCCCCAGAGCCTTTTCCAGGCTGAACAACTCAAACTGTCTCAGCCTGTCCTCAGAGGAGAGGTGTTCCATCCCTCAGGTAATTTTTCGTGTCCCTCCTCTGAACTCTCTCCAACAAGTCCATGTCTTTCCTGTGCTGAGGGCTCCCTCTCTGTTACTTGCCATAATAAGAAAAAACAGGATGATGGCAAGGCATTTTATTAATCTTGGATTAATCTCAAATCTCATCCTATGGAGTGAGTATCACCATTTATCATGCTAAAGCACATCTGTAACGGTTAGATTACTTTAACATCTGGCATTCCATAATATCAAAATTATAAAAAAACATAATAAATAATAATAAAAATAAGAAATCAAGCCTGGTTAAGCATTTAAAATTTTATTTGCTTTTTAAGTGAGTAAACTGAAGGTCAGAGTAGTTAAAAGATATAACCAGTTCTAGGAATATACCCCTTTAGCCTTGAATCCCATTGCCTCAAATAAATGATGCTGCATGGTATTTCCTTAAGAGGAGTCATCACTGTGACTTAAGCTACAAACTGCCCTGTTATGGAACGTAACAGCTGGTTTTCTTCTCAAAAGAAAAGAAGGTTACTTGTTGGCTTTATTCATTAGTTTTGTAATGGGCTGCAGAGAGATGAGGAACTGCATCTGAGAGTTACAAAGCTAGATCTAGCAGAGTGCAATAATTTGTGCTTTTAATAAATGAAATTATTTAAACTTTAATAAGTTTCTTAGGTGTCAGATGTACTCTCATGCTATGGAAAGGAAGGAGGCAAGGACCAAGGCAAAGTCTCATTTTATGTGGGATAGATTTTAGCTCTGATGGACCATGTTTATCATTTGCACACAGTGAGGATGTGTGGTGGTGTCTCTGTGTACCTGGCACAGGACTGGAATATAGAAAGCAGAGATTCTCCATCTGGTTAGGAAAAGACTAGGATGCTGTCAAAGAGGGAAATTAGAGTCATAGAATCACAGAATGGTTTGGTTGGAAGGGACCTGCAAAGTTCATCTAGTTCCAATGACCTTGTCATGGGCAGGGACATCTTTCACTAGATGGGGCTCAAAGTCCCATCCAACCTGACCTTGAACATTTCCAGGGAGGGTGGATCCACAGCTTCTCTGGGCAACATGTTCCAATGCCTCACCACCCTCACTGTAAAAAATTTCTTCCTCATACCCAGTCTAAATCTAGCCTCTTTCAGTCTTAAACTGTTGTCCCTTGTCCTGTCACTACAAGCCTTCTTTAAAAGGTCTTCACCTTTTTTATAAATACCCTTTAAATATTTAAAGGCCTCAATATGGTGTCCCTCAAACCTCTTCTCCAGGCTGAACAACCCCAGCCTCCTCAGCCTTTCTTCATAGGGGATGTGCCCCAGCCCTCTGATATTTTCATGGACCTCCTCTGGACCTGCTCTAACAAGTCCGTATCTGTGTTGTACTAGGGACTCCAGAGCTGGGTGCAGTAATCCAGGTGGGGTCTTACCAAAATGGAATAGAGAAACAGATCACCTCCCTCAACCTCCTGTCCAGACTTGTATTTCTGTTTGCATCTGTGCAGGCATATAGCCACACAGAAATTAGGGATTTTCTTTGTCTACTAGAGTTTTTGCAAAACTTAATGCAAGCCACAGAAGAGGAAAATATTTTTGGACTGGAGAGGAACACTGGAGGGAAAGACCCACTCCGCAAAATATCAGTCAACATAGAGCAGGCACATTCTTTTTTGTTTGATTGGTTGGTTTTTATTTTTCCAAACAGATCTGAGATTTCATGATTTCAATAATTATTGCATTGCAGCTCTGTAAAATGAAAACTTCAGGGTTTTGGAGTATTTATTTAAGGAAAAGGTAAAGCAGATCCACTCAAAACTCTTGACAATTTTGTGTCTGTCACATGCCACTTGAGAGAGAGTGTATTCAGTGATGAATGACCTTGTGGCTGTCCTCAGCCAGCTGGAACCATGCTTTCCCATCCATGGCATGTATTAGAGTGTGCACCACAGCTGTTCTCCATCAGAAGCTAAGTGCAATCCTTTCAGAAAGCTGTCTGCAATTAATTGTCTCCCTTTCTGAATTTGTCTCTATTTATGGGTTTTAATGAGAAGACTGCAGCAGAGAGTTAGAAGTATAGAATCTAGGGACTTGTGTTGATGTTCACAGGCTGCAGATGGATAAACACTGCAGAAAGGAGAGAGGAAGAAAGATATTCAGGACCGAGGTCAAGACATCCCCTAATATTTAATAGAATTTCCAGGCTTCGCTAGCATATATTCAGTTATAGAAGTCTGTTAGGTCTTATCAATTGTTAATGTCAGTCTTCAGTATAAGTACAGCTAGGTATTGAAGTACATGTTGGAGTTTTTCTTACTCTTCAGCACAACTGAAAAATGCTTCCCAGAGTTATAAGGCTTGCTCTCTGCTTCTAGATATTGACCGTATTCAGCTGATTGCACATATTCATACTTAAAGTCAAGTCAGTACCGCAACTTTGGAGTTCTTCTGCCTATTTTGTTTATGGGACTCCATGTAGGAAAATACATTTAATTTCCCTTACAATGTAATGAAGAGACAACAGTGTTTGCCTGCTGATTAGGTCATTCATCTAACCTGTGGGAAACCTGCCTTCAAATTCTTTCTCAGCCTGACTGTACTGGGACTCAAGTACTCCATCTCCCAGGAACATAACCTGACTGCTCACAGTGATAGGCTCCCCTGCTCAAGCTGTTTTATGTTGTGCTGAGTAATGAGATATGCACCAAAGAGAGGTTGGGAACTTACCTTTCCCATGTTGTCACGATTGCCTTAAATACTGAGTTGTTGAATTTCTGCAGTTTTTTTCTCTCTTGTCCATTCAGCGAGTGTCTAGTTATTCAGTAGAGAGTGGGACAGATTCATTAGAACAGATACTGAGCCCACATAAAGAGCAGCCTATGGGTAATTTATGTGAAAGTTGTTAAAGTTGGAGTTAAAATCTCTGAGATAAGAGGGTTAACAGGAGTCAGAACTCAACTTACACAGCCCAGCAGAAGTGGTCTGTAAGGTTTAAAGCTTGTATGTCCTTCATGTCTGTAACTTCTTAGGGAAAGTAGGATTAGTTTAGGTGCCAGGAGAAGATTAATGGCTGTAAATACATGTGGAGATAGATACCTAAAGCTCTCCACTCACTATGAGGGAATTCAGACACTTAATTTGTGACTGTGTATTCTGGTAATGACAGAATGCTTAAATACAACTCATTACAATTCTGATCCTGGGCCCTCCTGTGCACCAAGCCCTAAAAATCCTTGGTGTGACTAAATTAGTATACCTCTTATTTGGATGGTCAGGAGAGGACATATTTTGGGCTCACGTACTCTCTCATACTCTGCAAGACACAACAAAAGCTCTCACAGACTCCAAATTGAGACAGTTCAGTCTTTGGATAGGACTCGTGATAAGGTTCCTGGACAAGCTTGAGACATGGGTCCATGTGAACCTCATGAGGTTCAACAAGGCCAAGTGCAGGGTCCTGCACCTGGGTCAAGGAAACCCCTGGCATCAATCCAGGCTGGGGGATGAAGGGATTGAGAGCAGCCCTGCCAAGAAACGCTTGGGGCTACTGGTGGATGAAAAGCTGGACACGAGCCAACAGTGTGTGCTCATAGCCCAGAAAGCCAACCACATCCTGGGCTGCATTGAAAGCAACGTGGCCAAGAGGCTGAGGGAGGGGATTCTCCACTCTCTTGGTGAGACCCCACCTGCAGTGCTGCGTCCAGATCTGGAGCCCTCAGGTCAGGAAAGACATGGACCTGTTGGAGCAGGTCCAGAGGAGGCCACCAAAATGATCAGAGGGATGGAACACCTCTGCTGTGAGGACAAGCTGAGAGAGTTGGGGTTGTTCATCCTGGAGAAGAGAAGGCTCTGGGGAGACCTTATTGCAGTCTTCCAGTACTTCAAGGGAGCTTGTAAGAAAGATGGGGACAGACTTTTGAGCAGGGCCTGTAGAGACAGGACAAGGGGTAATGGTTTTAAACCAAAAGAGGGGAGATTTTGACTAGATAGAAGGAAGAAAATTTTCACGAGGGTTGTGAAACCTGATCTAGTTGAAGATTGCAGGGGGTTGGACTAGATGACCTTTAAAAGTCCCTTCCAACCCAAACTATTCTATCGTTCTATGATTCTATGTTTCTAAGGTTGACCAATTTCAACATGTACTCAGGAAGATACAGTTTCTTTTAAATATGAAATGCTGTTCAAAATAATTTTGGTTAATAAACTAATGATGATATAGAAAGAAAAGGTAGTAATGACAATGTTAAAATCATTCTATAAATCAAGCTTTGTCCTCACCTATACTAGTTCTGGACACATTATCTCAAAACTTTATGCTTTAACTGGAAAAAATTCAGACATGGTAATTAACAAAAATATTTAGACCTGGATGGACTCTTTATATGGAAAAAAATATTAATTGACTGGTGCTGTTTTCATTTGAGTAAGAGTTGCATAAGGGATACGTTAGGACCTTACAGTGCCATAAAAGACACAGAGAGGTTGAATTCAGTACATCTATTTAATTTACTCTGTCCTTATTTTCCAAGACCACAGGGACACTGAATCATAAGAAAATTTCAAGGAGAAACCTTTTCACACAACACCTAGGATAATCCATAGCTGTACAACACCAAAAGCAAAACAGGCAATCAATAAAGCATTAAGAAAATATGTGGGTAGTACATAAAGTTATGACAAATAATATACCAAAACGTAAAGTAAAGCAAATGAACACTGCTGGTCTTTTCTTTAAATCTAATGGTGACTAAAAGGAATGAATGATTGACTCTCATTACACAGACTCTTTCATAATTGATCTCTGCAGCATATAATACTAGTCATTTCTAACCACAGCATGGAAATTTCTGTGCTTTTACACAGACTGTTTGGCTGTGGCAGTCTACCTGACAAATTCAGCTATGTTAATGTAAACTGCCTTGCTGAGCCTATAACAGGTACCTGCTTAGGAAAGGTATAGGAAACAGAGAATGCGTAAAATCATGCTTCTTCACATTTCCTACTATATTCCTATAATCCCCTGCAACGGTAGATATCATATACAATAGTGGACAAATATGGGTCGAGATGCTGCACTGCTGCGCTACTGTACCATCATGTCATTTCAGCTGGTGAAATTAAGGAGAAAGGAAGGTCTTCTCAAAAGGCCTAAAGCATTCTTTCCAAATCCTCCTTGGGTGAATTCACTCTGTGCCATGTTCCACACCTACTGATGAACAAAGGTTTCTTTTCCATTGAAATGCAGAGCTGGAAAGTCTAAAGACACATCTAATCTTTTCAAATTCTTCTTCCAACCCTGGCAATGAGACGAAGTCCTCTATATTTACACCATGCTTATCTGTTCTTAAAAACCTCCGGTGGCAGATTCAAAAGGATCACGGGTTTACCCGTTCCATTATTTAGCTGTCTTTACAGTAAAAAGGATTTTCTTAATATTTGATCTGTATCTTAATTACAAATTAATCTGATTACTCCATGGATACTGACAGCAATCAATCACTGTCCTGTTTTACGGCAGTCTTTTACATATGGACTAACCTGAGAAGGAATTAATTGAGAGAAGTCCCTTGGCGTGGCTTATATCGAAAACAGACCAAATGATCACAACAGTCCCTTCTGGATTTATAATCTATAACTGTGTGAAACATATATCTCTCCTGAGCACAAATACCAAGTCATTCTGCTTTCTTTTTGGAGACGAACACTGCGTTGTTTCATTTGACAGAAATATCCCATTCTCCTCCGCACTTACGCATTCTGGGAACATTCCCATTATATTTGCAGAAAATTGCAAATTTGTTTTTGGTATGAATGACATGTAATAAAATTAAACTGTATTGTACTGTACTAGGTCACACATGGGAGCCAGAGTTTGTTTATTACCAGTGCCTCTGTTTTTTCCTTTCTTAGCAGATAGCTCATTATTTCCTACAAGATTGGTTATTTGAAATCTATAGAGTTGGCTATAAGTGTATGCTGTTTACCATTCTACACATCAGTCCCTTTCCTCCCTTTCCAAATATATAATTACATTTTTTATAGATGTTCTGTTATGTTTTAAAAAGGCATGTGTTTTTTCTTAGAATATGAGACTATTAGAAGCAAAGTGGGACACATTGATGTTCATTTGCACACCAATACCCAGAATGACTGAAGTTTTGTTTGTAGGGGTTTTTGCTTTGTTTTTCCTGCTTTTGTTTTCTCAGCTCTGGAAACAAATAGAAGCATTGGAGGCTGATTACTGCTGCAATTAATTCATTTCTGTGGGTCCTCTGAAGTTTGAGAAATCCAGGAGAGCATGGAAGGGCCCTACCACCTTACCTTTTTTGCTCTCTGGGTAATCAGTAATGGGAGATTGTCTTAAATCAGGAATAATGTAGGCACTAGGACAGTTTGAAACATCTGTAAGCATGAGGCTAACAAGCAGTTTCTTCTCTGAGATGCGTGGACTTATCATAGTCCCATAAGGACTGTGATGCAGAGGTTTGTACTCTAAACGATCTGCTGCTTTTTCTTGGTTGTCCAGGATGACAGTGCAATACTTCCATTTTCCAGATGAGAAGCATAAACAGTCCTGGTCAGAACTCAGATCATTCACCAGTCCAAACATCAGCCTTGTTTGCAGTGGGTCAGCTGACATAAACTGGGAGTTATCCTAATATAGCACTCTCAGCTTATCCTTTTTATCCTTTATAATCTGTCCTAATAAAAAAATTAGCTTAGATGATACATCCCTAATGAAAATGGACAGTAACTATTAGATTTATAATTTTTGTTTTCTATATAATTCTATATAATTCCACCCACACTGTTTTTTAATGATCTCAACATATTGCCAAACATGACTTCTGTAACAGTAAAAATATGTGTCCTCATTTATATGTCAAAATAGAAAACATTTTCTTTTAAGTCTTTAGTTCTTTTTGGTTCTTTGTTGTTCGTTTTGTTTTGTTGTCTTTTCCTTTTCCAAATGCTGCTTTTCTGTATGCCTAAGAACGTGCCTGTGATAAGGGTAGCTTCAGGGAGCAGCTGAAAAGGAAATAGGATAAAACTATCTTCGGGTTCTTTCAGGAGTTTTGGATTCTCTTTAGAGATAATAAGATATGTATTTCAGTTGCTAGTACTAACACAGTAATGTTGATAAACCCTATCTAAGTTGAAGCAAATTATGCTCCTCATGGTCTAAGGGGCAAACTAAAATCCCATATCTGTATCAAACAATAAAATGGCAGGAAAATGGACCAATAAAATATCTTTTCCATCTTTAGTGGTTTTGTATTACATGTTTCATAAAGCACAGCTATGCAAAAATTAAGAAAACTAAATAAAACAGTAATTTGCAGCAAATGATGAACAACTGTCCTCTTCTTTGAAAATATTAATTTAAAATTCTTGCTTAAAGAAAGAAAAATATGACAAGGATTATAAAATTTTCTAATGGGTACAGTTGAGTATTTGATTTTTGTTGTCTTCCTGGAATATTTCCTGATGTTGCTGAATGTTTCAAATGGTAAAGAGGTAAAAATTAGATTACTGCAGGAGCTGCAAGTGCTTCCAATTTGATTGAAAACTCATGTACTTCAGAACCAGGCAGAGTAGGCTACCCCTCTATATTGTGGAAACCAAAACATTTTCCCCCTTCAAGGAAAAACAATTATGAGCTGCAATAAAATGGTTAATTATATTTTAACATAACTTTACCTTGAGGTGGGTTTTAAAGCTGCTACAGCAATACAACTTGCAATAAATATATTTGGCTGACAGCCATAGAAATGAGGTTATTAGGGCTAGAATTAAACACTATCGTTCCTAAGGACAATGAGTTTCCCATTACTTATTAAGAGGCGCTGATACAAGCGCCTTGAGGGGAAAAGTTATAATATAGTATATGTTAAAGATAAAACCTTTCATAAGGTAACAGAGACTGTAGTTATTTTTTGTCCATATGTTTATTGACCCACACAATTAAAGAGAACTAAAAAATTGACCTTTGTGCATAAGTCTAAAAGAGTAGTCTTCGTTTTGTCTAACAAAAATTAAATCAAATATATTCCTTAGTTTCATGCTCTATTTCAGACTCTTTTCAAGCTTTTACTGATTTTTTCTTTTTCTATTATTTCTAATTTTTATAGTGGTCCCCTAATAACAATGCTACATAGTGTCTCACCTCCAATGTACAGTCTAGATGAATGTTTGTTAAATACTGTTCTCCAAGATTAGTCAGGATGCCCTTATCTTGGAAGAAGTCCATTCTTCTCTTCAGTGCCTCAGTACATTATTTTGAATATACCTTTCCAGAAATTCCTACATTTCTGATGCAAGATCTGAGAAATATTCCTTGTTTTGAACTCCCAAAATATTAACAAAAATATTTTTCATGTTACAAATTTGCCTAAAGCAGTATGTGTATGACTGATTGTGTAGCACATTAAAATGTCACATGATACTTTCCTGCAAACAACTGGGAAAATAATTTTAATTGGAAATGATTCTTTAGTTATTGGTGAATATTTCAGTGTCAGCTCCCCGAAAAGCAAAATAGTAGGAACTTTATGAACAGAGAACCTATAAAACAAAATAATTTTTCTTTTTTTAGGAGAAAATGTTGTCGTGATGTTTAGGTCTGTAGATCACTGGCCCTCCTGTGTGTGGATAATATTTCAGTATAGCCTCTAATTTCTCATGAAATTTGATGCTTTAGAATCTCAAAAGAGTTGAAGGATTTTAATGATATGTTAGCAAAAAATGAAAAACCTACAACTCTATTCTAACAGTCCTTATTTTTCAGCTAAAAGAAAATCTGGTCACTTTCCAGTTTGCAGCAGCTGAGACCCATCAAACAACTGAAAACAATTTGTTCAGAGCTGGAGCTGTCATACTCTATTAACGTAAAAAAACAAATGAAGTGCTGCTTCTGACTTCAGCTCACCACTTCATATGAGCACTCTCCCATTTCACTTGACAGTTGTGGACATTGAAATAATACAAAACATAACCCAATCAACAGACTGTGAAGAATATGAAAACTAAAGACAGATGTTCAAAAACTATCATCACCTTTCAGCTTTAATTATATTGACATGGAACAAACAAGTGATAAATCAACTATTTTATAGTGTAATCAACCTTATTCTACCTGTTAACCTAATGCCTCTTTGGGTGGCATATTCCAGGTACATGGAAGACCATGGAGTGTTCTGTATGCAAGCAGTCCATACTAAGTCCTACAGTAATTTGCAATACCCTAAAGAAAACAAAATGAATGAAGAATTGTGTATTATTTACTTCAGGTTTCAGTTTATCAGCAATGATTGGCAATTATCCAACATGATTTATGACAATCCCTTATGCTCTGGGCCAACTCATAAAGCGGGACTTGGAAGCCAGCATTGTTTAAATGAAATTTCTTGATATATCTTGAGTTTATGGACCTATTTTATCTTTAAGGCTGAAAAAGACTCTTTGGTACTTTGCCAACCACATGAAATCCAGTTCCTTAATTTCACTGTGATTTATGATGGCAAAATTCTCTCATGAGATCCAGTACATAGCTGAAGGATTCACAGAATAAATATGGAAGTCTTTTTGTTTGAAAATTGCTACTCGTTTACCTCCATAGTCTGATCACCTGACTTAAAGTCTAAAGAAAATGAAGGAGGGGGATTTAAAGGGCACTGCTAATCTCCAAGTTACTGTAAGACTACGGACTATGGTAAATAAAACTTCCAGGGAATCCTAGGAAGAGGATCATGCTAAGTGCTGCAAAAGAGGACTTCTTAATGGTCCTCATTAGCCCAACTCAAGGAAGAAAATTCTCCACTGATCCAACCTGCCGACTGGGTTAAGCTTCAGTGTGAAATTAGAAGCAAAAAATAAGCTCTAAAATCAAAGTAATGTCACTGTTTCCCATTTCTGTACACTGTGTTTCTAGGCACCATACTCCACTGCCTCAGGGAGTGAAGGTGGTTAATAAATAACCTTTCTTTCCTCCATCCATAAATAGAAACCCAGAAAACCACAGCAAAAAACATGAATGAGACAAAAGTGACCCAGACTAATTGGTTGCTTTGATTTCACAGAATTTCTGTTTGAAGTTCTGATGAGTCCAGTTTTTCTGCTCCTGATATCCCATGACCCAACTAGAGGGGATGCCTTGGTGGTAAAGTTAAAGGACTGAACAGACTAATCTCTTCCATATTTTTTTAGTTTGCTTAGACCTTCTGGATAGAACACTGTGGCCAGACCAAGACACAGGAATTTCAGAGTTTTATGTTTGCTTTATGGTAGCTTGCTATGAAATGTAAGCAATTGAAAGATGTAGACAGCAGATTTACACTGACTTTTAATGTTGTGTTTGTAGACTTAGATGACTTTTGTGATAATGCTTTTCTGTTTGGTTTGGGGGCTTTTGTGTATTGAATATTTAATAATGTTTTAATTGTTGTTGGTTGTTCTGATTAGAGTAAATCTATGTGGCACCTACAGTGTGCTGGCAGGGGGCGCTTTATAAATGAAAATGGTCATTATTTCCTACTGTAACACACTGAATCATTTACATTTAGGGAAATGGACTGAAATTTTACAGATGGGTGATTTTATGAGTTCAGAAGAAAAAAGAATACATTTAGCTTGGTAGTCAATGCTGCAAAGTAAGTCTCTTCCATCACATGGCTTTTTCCCAATTGAATAGACTCCGTCTGGAAAACTTACATCTGGCTAAGCCATGAGGCAGATGTAGAGGTAGAATTTGTCCTCCACTAAATTAAGTCAGAGGTAAATTTCTGCCATGTCTATATAACTTCTGGGTCATGTGGACAGCAATAGCGTTGTTCCTACTTTGTGAGTTGCTACACAAATACCCTAGGGATGGCTGCAGCACTACCTTTCAGACTGCCTTCAACAATCTTCAAACCGGTGTATAAGGTGCATGTCGTATAAATGTGTCTAATCTACTGCACCATGCCCAGGACTCTGACTTGGCACATTTTCCCATCTGCACCATTAGAGCAGATTTTCAGGTGGTTTGTTTTACAAAGATTCAGTCTCCTATACAGATAATTGTATTTCAGGGTGATTATATGATAGTACATATATCCCCATACCAGGTTTCATTCTGTAGGAACGTGACAATGATACTTGTGACAAAGACCACTCAAGATCTTGGCAAATGACCTTTCCCTAACATCTGCCAAACATTCCTGATGTTGAGACAATACTGAATTTCTGAGCCAATGTTAAAATTAATGTTTCCAATAAACATTTTCCTTCACAACAAGAAAAATTCCTGCAGAAAAATGTCTTCTCAGAGTGCATTTCTACTGTGAAATGATAGACTGATGAAGTTATAAATCAACAGGCTGTCATCCTCAGACCAGATGTTAGAGGAATTAGTCAGTGCACGCTTATTTAATTTGTCCTGCTCATGTGCATTGAGACTGACCTACAGAAAGTGAAACCTAGGAAAAGCAGCCTTTGATGAGATCCCAGTGGTCTGAAATGCTTCTCCTCAGGACTAAATGGGCAGAGAATGCTCCTACCTGGCCAGTATACAGCCACCTCTGGTGAGAAAGTGAGACACAGGGGGGAATGTTCAGTGTTGAAAAGGTTGGAAATTTTTAGATGAAATCAGATTTAGCTAAAGCTGAACATTTCTGATGTGTGTCATGAGGTGACAGTTTCATCAAGAAGAGAGAAGAAAAATTTGGTATCCTACTCAACGGTGTCATACCTGGGTCACTTTTCTGGGATGTTTAAAGTTTCATTCTGAAATCCTTGCTGCACCTAAACCACAATGATAATGCTCTTAATTCAGCTAAGCATAACCTTGCATTAGATGTCTTACATTTTAGGTTAACTAATTACCCAAAGAGCCTCCAGCTGCAAGAAGTTATGTACAAAGTTCTGTCTTTTTCCACTGTAAAAAAACCCCACGGTCTGAAATCTTGAAAATTGCTGTAAATGAGAGATTTCCTATCCACCATTTGGAAGACCTAAATACATATTTAGGGACACTGAATTATACGACAGACCAAAATGTTCGGTGTCATAATTTCAAAGCTTAATGCTACCATACAGCAACATTCCTCTCTCTCTCTCTCCCCCTTCCTTCCTTCCTTCCTTCCTTCCTTCCTTCCTTCCTTCCTTCCTTCCTTCCTTCCTTCCTTCCTTCCTTCCTTCCTTCCTTCCTTCCTTCCTTCCTTCCTTCCTTCCTTCCTTCCTTCCTTCCTTCCTTCCTTCCTTCCTTCCTTCCTTCCTTCCTTCCTTCCTTCCTTCCTTCCTTCCTTCCTTCCTTCCTTCCTTCCTTCCTTCCTTCCTTCCCCTACCCTTTCTTTTTCTCCTTTAACATACGCCATCACATCCATACACTTTAATATGAGTCTACTCTTCTGATACGTAGCAAAGCAAAGCAGATTGCAGATAGTTGCATTTCTCCATTTGTGATCAGAAGTATATGAAACAGGCAGATCATAAAGCTGGCTTTACACTCTTGATATTATTATGATATTGTAATTTGCATCGATCTAAAATAATTTTTGTTTCATCACTTTCTATGGTCAAAATAAATGTAATAATTTAGCTACATAGATTTTTAGTTTGTTTTTATTTTGGAGAAAGCTAAAATGTATTCCCAAAGATCCTTTTAAAAGGTAAGAATAACAAAACCATAAAAAATAAAAATGCTATTAAATAGGTTGTAAATTTCAAAGTGATACATGAATGCAATAACCCAACTGGAGAGTTGGGGAAAATAATAAAACCAGCATGTTATAGTACTGACAATGCAAAGGCCACAAAAATCAATAAAGGGAATTTAGGAATGTGAGAAGTTGTAAGGTATCTGCTGAAGTACGGTAGCATAGAGGGCTTACAAACATCAGGACTTTAAGGAAAGAAAACTTGTTCCTCAAAAGATTCATTGTTCTGTTTTTCCAAAGGTTTGTGGTGGAATTTTTTTTCTTTAATTATTTGGAACATTTCTTTTTGTTCCAGATAAGGCAAAAGCTTGAAATAAGAATTTGCGAACTTTGCCTTTACCTGGTTCCCTTACTTAAGAGCTAAATACAGTGGACATGTAAATGTAATGGTGCAAGCCTTTGAAAGTAATTGAACCACATCGTAAAGATTAGTTCAACCCTTAAGATAAAAGTGTTGAGGCTGCTTTCATGTCAAAGACCTGTGCATTTATAAAACCATAAAATCACTTTCTTAAATCATCAGTGTATTTAGCTGTTTCAGTAGTAGATACGGGAATATATTTCGATGCATTCTCAGCGATCAGTCACCTCTTAGGACTTTGCATGTACACCACCTGCTCTGTTCTCAGGTTCCAACAACTTCAGTTTCAAAGCAAAAATTCTAAAGATCTGTGAACAAAGAATAATTTACTATTTTGTGCTATTTTTGCTCCTTTATTATAATGCTTTGTAAGGTTGTGGTTTCTAGTATTTTTGTCAGTCAATGTTTGATTATTCATGTTTCATACAAAAAGATTCAGAACTTAAACATATTTCAGTCTAATATTTGTGACTATTCATCATCTGACAGTTGCGAGCAGTTTGGAAGGGGTATAAGAAAAATACAGGTATATTTCAGGTCACTCCAGTCATATGGCATTATGATTATGATTGCTATTAAAAAAGAAAAGACTGGTTGTTCATGGGGCTTTGACATTGTCAGAATGTAAGATGACAAAGAAAGCACATTAGGAAAAGCTAATTGTCTAAAGACTGCTAGAACATGGAAATACTATAATCTTATTTGCAGAGAAAAAAACATTAAAATTCACTGTATATATTTCAATTTAAAACAGTTGGGCTTTTTCTCAAAGAGAGGGAGAGAAAAAGAGACTGTGTAGGTGAATTGAGGAGAGAGAATGTGGATTTATTTCTCTTATGGCACTTTTAGTAAGCAGTTAACACAAGTGCACTGCCCATTTGCAAGCTGATATAGAAGAAGTAGGAAAGGAAGAAAGAAAAAAAGATTATGAAGCTGCCTTTGAAGAGAGAGAGTCCAAGGTAGTGGAGAAAATCAGAGTTCAGTCCAGGTCTGGCAACTCACCTGCGTGGTATTAACATATACAAAACATCTAGACATCTCTGGAACCCTTAGTCATTCCTGGGAAAAAAACAGCCTCTCCCTTTAACCACTAGTTCAGTCCTGAGATGTTTCAAGGCATCAATATATACAGTGAATTTTAAAAAACTGATATACTACCATCAAATCAGTCTCTATAAAAAAATGTTATTTTCATTCTTTTTTTTCAATAGGTCTCCACTGGACACTTATCTGAAATTTGTGACAGGGTTGAGGGGAACTATTAAGTTATTTTGTTAAAATCACCCTCATTGAGTGGTAGAAAAGACCTGACTCCATCAAAATGAAAAATATTCCCTAGAAAAACTATAGTCTGAGTGTGTCCCCAATACTACATCTAAAATAGCTGTTTAGATATAAAAACAATACTTTAAACATTTATCCAAAAATCACGACTGTGGTGGGTTCACCCTGGCTGGACGCCAGATGCCCACCAAAGCACCTCTATCACAGTCCTCCTTAACTGGACAACGTAGAGAAAATGCAAGGGAAAACTTCTGGGTTGAGATAAGGACAGGGACATCACCCACCAACTGCCGTCATGGGCAAAACAGACCTGACTTGGGG
>NW_010528567.1:3876-17419 GCF_000687285.1 Phaethon lepturus | reverse complement strand
GGACGGACAGAAAAAAAATATGTAAACCAGTGAGTTTTCTGTGTGATTGACTTTTTTTTTTAAATACTATTCACTTTAATGTTACTTGTTGAGGGCTTTTTATCATTACTTTTTTTTTAACAGGAAGAAGGGTAAATAAAAATGTTTCCTTTAATTTTTAAAAATTAGAAGAGATTAAACTTCCCTGTAAATTATTTATTGGACAAGTGATGAACAATATTGATTTACTCAATAAGCAAAATACAAGTTGTATTTATTGAACTGTGTTTTACTTTCCTACTCTCCCTGAATGTTGTCTCTAAATTTAAGTAAATAATAAATTAAATTATTTACTTGAGTTAGCTTGGAGAAAATGTTGCTCTGTGGCTGTTGTTTTTCTCTTTGAATCTTTTTCGTAAATACAGTCTTTATTTAGAACTCACCATTGTCCTTACTTGGCATAGCACTTAAATATGTGATTAAATTTAATCAATAGGGAACCCTCTCCCTATTCAGCAAAATATTTGAGCATTTGCTGAGTTTTAAGCACATAAATCAGTTGTAGATTCTCATTTGAGTACAAGCTGATCTCGGTAGCTGTGTCCCTGTTGGTCCCTTTGTGCAGGGGAAGGGGGAACATGCGTTGTCTTATCATGAGCCATGGCAAGTCCTGTCCTCTGTGGACGAGAAGCCACCTGCATAACTGAGGCTAAGTGAGGTGACAGTTGTGGCTACATTCATTATCAGAGGTGACTGACATCTGTCTCTTCACCCCTCTGACCAGGACCCAGCATTGCATTTGGTTTGTTTTAGGAAGGCTAGGATAGCTGGAGAAAGAAGAAGGTTGCAGCAGTTACTGCCTCTTGTGTCTGGCCCCTTTCCTCTGCCCTCCTATCCCACTCACCTGCACTGTGTCAGGAGCATGGCAGCAGAGAGAGGACTTGGATCTAACACCCAAAATGCATGTGTCAAGGTGATATTCTGGACCTTGTTAACCACACTAACATTTCTGGCCCTACACACCTGCTGCAGGGCACTACAGAGATATTAGCAAGCTGTTTAGGGAGAATTAGGTTTTCATTAACATCTTTGCACAAAACTGATGTCACAGTCCGCTTGGATCGTTCAGATTTATAGGGCATCATACTCTGTGATTTAAACTTTATTTCAAGAGATCATTAATAAATATTATAAACAAACATGACATGACAAACAGGGGCTCAATCCCCTTTTGTCCAAACTAGTGTATCACGTGATTTCACTTATTCACCACTCAATCGTAAGCTTTCAGAACTTATAAGAGAACCCATAACTCTTGTGCAACTATGAGCAAAAGAAAAGAATTAGTTACCTAGCCAAAGGTGAGAGTGCTTATCCTTCCTCCTCCATCAAGTTGCAGGTGTGCCCTGTATCACACTGGGAAGCACGAAAGCCCCAGCAGTCCAGCTGCTGTTGGATCTGCTGCAAAAGCTTTCTGGGTAAACTGATGTTTTATAAACTCCAGCTTGGAGGTTTGGTCTATACCATTTCCACAAGTTAATGGATTCTGAGGAAACTGCCAGACAACAGATACTGGCTGCTGGAGACAGCGATTTGCAGGTGATAATGGTGCATAAGGGGCCTTGAGCTCTGTCTGGCCACCTGTCCTGCCTACGGGTACTCTCGCTTTGACCTAACAGCGCTGCCCCCAGCGTACATCAGGCCTTTGCATGAGCTGGGTAGCCAAAATCTAAGCAGGAATTGAGTGAACACTCACAAACTGAGTATGAAAATACCCTAGCTGACTCCTTAGATTCAAGCATATATTTATTTCAAAGAGTCTCGCCTTGTTTATAGGGCAGGACAGCTATAGCATGAAGCATAAGTTCATATTTGGTTTGTCCTTTCTAAGTGGAGAAGAGTTATCCGTTCTATGGTCATTACAGTTATCAGATAACTCATTAACTGAGTTATCAGTTCTACAGTCTCTGCAGTCTAAGTCTCCTGTCTTAAGAAGTTCTATCATTTGTTTAAAAATCAACATAGAAGTTGAGATTTGGAGTAACTTATTCAGTCTGTTGCAGCCCGCAGCTGGTTTCCTTAGTAACCTTGAATGTACCCTCTGCGTACTAAATGGGAACTCACTAAGACGTATGACTGGATACCCATTACATACTCATGTGAGTAAGGTTCAGAATTTGGCCACATTGATGGTAGCAGATGTTGGTTAGGTTGGACCCTCCATGCACTTTCTTCACATGAAACCAGGTTATTCTTTAGAAAGAGATGCTGGATTTCATCCTCTTTGCCCCGTGAGAGAAAAGATCTAGATGTACTTCCTCAGGAAACTGACCTGTAAGACATGAATGTCCATGGAAAATTTTGTGCAGGGGCAAGTTGGAAAGTCGTGAATCTGGCAAGAAGCAGCAAAGTGTGGGGCAGGACCCTACCTTCCCTTTGAGCTGACAGATTTCTGGGAGGAGACAGGAGCATCTCTCTTCATGGTCCATCTCTTTGTAGCTCAAACAAATAGTTGACTGTTTCCTCTTCTCACCATGGGACAGTGATCTGCAGAAGCAAGTGTCCCTCTGAATAATTTTTCCCTTCCTGCTCTTCTTTCAGAGCAACACACCTGTGTGTTGCAACCTATTTCAGCCATGCTAAAAGCGGTATCAGAATAGAGAGAAATGGTTGCTGCGGCAGCATGGGGCCATACCCATGCCCTGGCTGTAGTGAGATGATTTGTTCCATCTCATTCCCTGCTTACTTCACCTTAGTCTGGATGTCACTGCTCAGTTGCCATTGGGCTGCCCCAGCCCTTGGAACCATACTAGCAAGGGGATGTTTTTTAAGTACCTACAGGGCATTTCTCTTAAATAATATTTCTGTGCCTCAAAATGCACAGAAATAAGATTTTCAGAAGGACTTCAGCTTTGAGCACAAGTTAAAATCAGCACAAGGCAGCTGTCAGGCTGCTTCTGGAAATCCCACTAAGTATCTGTCTTCATTGAAGGTGAATAACTGAAAAGTTAAAATCCTTGACTTTCAGTTACACCTGAGCTCTCAATGACTAAGACTTCAAATTCTGACCCCAAGGCAGTTCTGAAAATGGGATAAAGGATTTTACAGGATTTAGGTGAGGTTTACTTGGGCGGGGGGGCAGGGGTTGGGATGTTTTTCTGGGTGTGTTTTTAGAAGAAAGTTGCTCTAGGAGATTTTGCCGTGATTGATTCCTTTTTGGAACATACGATACATTTTTATCAGCAACATTTCAGCCTTGTGTGTATTTTAGTTTTGTTTTTCTCTTTGTGAGAGAGACGTTCAATAGCCAAGCCTACAAGCAGCACTTGCGGTGGGTCATGACCGTGTTGTTTAAATTAGAAATGATTGGGGCAGTATGGAATGACAGCAAATGCATTGACTTCTGTTCTTGGCAACAAGCCATCTAGAGGCTTAGTTGCTTTGTCTCATGTTTGGGGTTTTGCTGCTTGCTGTTAGTCAGTGTTGGTTTTATGCCACTTTTTATCTATGCCATTCGCTCACTAGAATGAGATGGAAAAGCACAAATATCTCATGGCTGTGTGTTTTGTGATGTCTCAGGGTATAAGAAATAAGAGCAGAGCAAGAAAGTAAGTTAGAATTAAGATCATAAACTACAGAGGACAAAACAGGACCTAAAGATCTTCTGCATTTTCGTTGTCAAAGTTTTTACTGGGGTCTTTCTTATTGCCTAAGACTTGCCTTATTCAAAAAGTTCTTATACAAATGAAGAGCTAAGGTAGCGTAAGTCACATACCACCACCATTTATTTTCCTTACATATCAGTACAGCTACCAGAATATTATTTTAGTTCATAACACAGGGCCTTACTTTAGGGGAAAAGCACCTCCTTTAGTCTGTTTCTTTGTAGAAACTTGAAGAATAAAACAATTTAATAAAAAATATATATATGTTTGTATGTATGTGTGTTTTTAAATGCAATTAAACTGATTTTACATGTCTGGAGGCTAGTTAGATTTTATTTCGCTATAAATTTATCTTATTAAAGCAATTATTATCACTACCCAAAGCAGGTTTCTTAATTTTATTTAAAATGCTTTCAGTTCATTAATTCCTGGCTGATCTTTAATTATGCAAATGTTTGGAAGGATCATATCCAGTCATGAATCTACTGCCTGCTAGAATAGAGTTTTGAAACTTTATAGGGTTTTCTGGTTTGGGGTTGTTGCGGGTTTTTTTGGAGAAAATAATTTTGAGTATGTTTTATTTTCACTGAACCCAGTAATGCTCAAACTAGTCACTGAACTCTATGTGTTTATGCATATGAACTCCATATTTTACCTAAATGGGGGTACCATGATTCAGCACATAGCTGAAGTTTGTGTTCTGTAGATAGCTAAGTACAAGAGAAGGACAAAGAAGCCCAGGTAGAGTAATTAGCACTAACTTTACCAATCTTGTTGTACTAAACAAAACGTGGAACCTTTGATCGAGTAATGCTGGGAAGTGGCCAGGGAAAAATAAAGGAGGGAGGTGATACTGTACGTGAGGTTTTTGTGGGTTCTTGTAGCTTTGTCTAAATTCAGTAGTGGATAAATCTATGAAGAGTTTCAGTGCTGCCTTACAGGAACAGATGCTGAAGACCCTGATGTTGTGAAGTGGTACTGCAGTCCGTTGATCTGTGCTGAGAGAGGACTGGGAAACACGGGTGATCAGCTGTGCTGGGTGCCATGAGCAAAACCCAAGCATATCCTCAGCTGCCTCTGCTAAATGCCTCCTGACTTCTGTAGGAGGTCATCCCATTGTGGATGAGCCTTAGGCAGAGGTCTAGGACCCAGCAGCTCAGATGCAGGATTTGGCTCTCAGATTGTAAGAGTGGCCTCGAGTGGGCACCGTTTGCTGCCTTTGCCATCCTCGCATCCCTAGCAGCAGCTCAGCCCAACATTCAGCACCAGCCAGCTGAGCCAAACCCATGGTTTGGCTTGGGCTGCACCACCTCAGTGTGCTGCTGGGTTCTGCCCATTATTGCTGAGCATAGGAGAACAGCTAAGAGGATGTCCTTGCAAAGGACTTGGAGAAAATTGGCATTCTCTGCAAACGAGATAGAAGCTACCAAACACAGAGATTGTTTTTCATGAGTCAGGGTCTCTGTTGCCCCTGGCATTTGTTTTGTGGATAAATTAGAGGCATAAGCTCTGTCTCCCGTATCTTCTTATCCAGGATGTCCTTCTGAAGGAAAAGGAAATGTGTTCTTTACTTCACAGTTGTATACAATCCAGCCTGCCTTGCCAGGGAAATTTAAATCACTCTGCTGCTCTTTGGCCACTTTCTAGCACTTGTAAAGCACATGAGAACAATAACGTTCTTGTCAGTGTCATGATTATTTGCCTTGCAAACATCACAGCCTGTAAAGTCAGATTCAATAGAACACACTTATTGAGATGTGATACATAACGTGCCTTTCTTGTCCTCTGTCTCAGCAAACTGAAGAAACAAAGCCTGTGAAGTGCCTGCGTAACATCTGCATGTGTCAAGAGTGGGAAGCTGCTCCTTTGCAAACACTTCTCTCTCTCAGTCTTACAGAGAAAGAAACACAGGCACTGTTATCAAAGACGAGCTACACAATGCATATGCATTGATAAGAGAGACTTGGAGTGATGGAATGATTTTCTGGTGGCAGCAGTGCGTTTGTCTTCACTTCTATGTGTATACAGCATCCAGCTCTGAAAGAGTTAAAAGCAATGTTATTACAGTCGATGGCATTAACACTTGGGTGGAGCTCAAGATGTAAATACAGCTGCCAACACATGCAGGATTGACTTTGATGTTTCTTGGTACAAAAGGAGGTCTTCCTTTGGCACTTTCAGTCAGTTCTACCACTACCTTGGAAGGATCATCTGGTTCAGTTCAGGCTTGTTGAACCTGAACCTTATGGGCAGATAGTGGTATTGTATCTGGCACAAAATGTGAAAGAATTGGAAAAAACACTAACGTTTCAAGTGATAGGTGGGGGATGATGGGGGAGAAAGGACCCAAGGATTTGCAGATTACTTTGGCTATTTGATAGGGTCACTCTGAGACAGTTTGCTCTGGGAGTGAAAGCCTGATTTGCTGGAAGAACAAGAGTACCAGCAGAATGTGGACATTAGAGAATATAGACTGTGTTGCACCCTTGAATGGATGCTCGTAAGTAAGCTACAAAATACACCTACTTGTCCAAAACACGTGAAAAAGAACAAATAATCAATCTGCATTTTCAAAAAAATCCCTGAAAAAATACCTTGGCATAAGCCAGATCATATGATCTGTGAACAGCTGGTCAGTCATCTAGCCTTGGCATTTAACTTTTCAAAAGACTGAACAACTTTCAGGTATTTTAAGCTTCATTTACTTGATGCTTGGAGCATGCCTCATGCAAGAGATTTGTCATTCTCTTTCAAAGGATGTCGGACTTGCAGTAAGCGCATTCAGAATCATTCCAGGCTAAATTCTTTTGCAGACCCTTTTTCCATCCTTAGCCAGTTCTCCTATCACCAATCAGGCAGCTGTTTTTCTTGAATAATTGCGTTTCTGTGGAATTCTAATTTTCAGAAAAAAAATGGTAAAATGTATGTTAGAGTTCACACAGATTTATTGTGAAAACAGTCAGGTGAAAAATGTGCAATGAGATTTAGCAATAAGTCATTCCTATTGCCATCAGTTGTGTCTTATCAGCTGGGAGTTTGCAACAAGCCTGCCTGATTGACAGAGCAGGGAAAAAAGCTAAAGCAGAGACTTCTGCTGGAACCTGAGGCTTGACTGGAACAAGACGACCTCAGCAAAGCAGTAGACTCATTGGTGTCTACAAGCAGGCTTTTCTACTTTCTTCTCTTGTTTCTCAAAGCATTCTCCAAAAGGTTGATTCATTAGAAATCTCACTAATCATCTCTCTTTCTCAGCAAATTATTTTATTAATTAAAATTGCAACTGAAATGTCCTATCTGATCTAAACAGAAACCATTTATAAATGGAAAACTGTTAGGATTCCATTCATTCTAGGAACTTCAATGTTGTTAATCAAATGATGCAAGAGGCATTGCAGAATAATAGTAATGGTATGCAAAAGTGTGGGCCTTACACAAGATGAGTTGTCGGAGTTACAAGCTGCCTGTTAGTTCCGTCTGCCTGGAACTGTGACTCAGTGTGATACCACATGGCTTGAAGCCAGCCCCAAAATCAGGACCAGCAAAGGGCACTTTCCATGCTTAGTGCCTGTTTCTCCCCATATTCAAGGGTACATTTAGGAACATGAGAATTCAGCTGCAGTTTTAGGATCTCAGTACGTGGAGGGGAAATGTGGTGAGATGTGCCGTGTTCTTTTCCGCATGGGAATTGGTTGGAGTTCCTGGAAAACCGGTAGTAACAGGTTGCTGCTGTAGCCAGCTGTGTCTTAACATAGCAGGAGAGGGGAAACCTCCCTTCCTTTCCTTATGGAGGCTTATTTGAGGAGTTAAAGTATTTCTGCAAGGAAGAGCCAATATTACCTTTCTGACTTTGCCCTACTTCCAGAGTCATGAAGGAGTGATGAGAGTTATAAACCAGAAGCTGCTTCAGAGGGCTATAGAAGAGCGAGATGTCCTTACCACCCTGAGGAGTAGAAGAACAGTGTGTGAGAGTTGGGTTTGGATGGAACATGCCATCAAGCCCCAAGCTCTTTCCGCTCCAGGACAGATCAGTGCAACCCAGATGCACATCCTGCTACTGAGATAAAAATTCATTGTTCCATGAGAAACAGTTGGTTATGCCTCCCTCTGATCAGTGATGGGTTTGCAGATGAGATGGGCCATGGCTTTTTTCAGGCGTGGCCAGTCCCAGACTTCAAGCTGAAAATATTAATTCACTCTAAAGTTTGCTGTTGATGGTATTAGTTTATTCTGCTGGTTTTCCCTGGTGGCAAAGCTGGGAAATAGGTCTGCCTGGGCATGTTCAGAGCATGTAGGCTGTCACAGAAAAGGCTACTGATGCTTTATATCAGATTTGTTTATTACAGAAGCTGTGTACCAACAACTAGTTTTTTTAGATTTTCCTATTTGTATAGTAAACTTCTTATTTCTTCAGACCAGATGTATTACTGCAGGATATTTACTCTGCATGCATAGAAATCCTAGACTCACCTTGAAATATTTTCATTTCTTCAGGGTTTGTTTTTTTTTTTTTTTTTCAAAGTAAAAATCTGCTGGTTTGAGCAAAAGCACACCCTATAATATATTTTGCCTGTAACACTTAATGCCCAGCATGGTATGCCAAGAAAAGGGCATATACTGTCAGTGCTGATAGGCCACGTCTAGCCCTGTTCTTTTTCACATTGCTACAATTGTCTTTTTCCATTAATATCAAACATGGACTGAGCAGCCACATGCTAGGAATCACTAAGTGGTATTTAAATAGATGTGTATCATGACTCTGAGGCAAGTGACACAAAAGACCTCACACCACAGAGCCATTCAGCATGTTAGGAAAACATGAGATGGATATAGCCAGAGGCTCCAATTCTCCCCTCCACCCATGGAGGGCATGCAGCACCTCGCAGGGCTGGGTGAACGGGTTGCGAGCAGAAGGAAACAGACTGCTCTGATATTGTCTTGTAGTGGAGTTAAACGTCTGCCTAGAAGTATTTCTCACTCTTCATTAATTAATGAAGTTTGTAACTTTCTTGTGATGGTGGTTAATGCTGTGGGATGTACAGGTAATGGTGAATATCCACCCCTTCTCACATTTTCGACATTCGACCTGATTGTACGTAATCTGTCAGCATCAGCACATGTTTAGTGGCCAGCTGTGGTACCAGAGTTCACACTGAATATGGAGATAATGAAAGATTCTGTAAAACATTTTCAGGATAAACATTTTCCATTTTTGTCTTTTGCTATTTGAGAAACAGAGACTGAAGTGCAGTCTTTAAACGTTTTCTTGCTGTATCCTAATATTTCAAAAGGACTTGTAATTTTGGCTCTTGACTTGGAAACAATTTAAAGACGGCTCATTTTTAGTGGCTGGGAATGCTGCACTTCCTGACTAATCAGACTCTTTTGACATGTCTTAAATTGGGCACTGAAATAGTGGGTACACAAGTGCAAGTAGTTGTCTTGGGACAGCTCTGGGGGCGTTTAGGCAAAGATGCTTTAACACGCAGCTCTGATAGGCTCTGAGTATGCACGTAGAGAGTTACCACTGCTGAGCAGACAAGAGGTGACTGCTTAAGGCACAGTAAGTCAATCACATGAAACCATTAGCCTATGCTGAGCCAAGTGATCTGCTCCAAATGACTAGCCCTTTTTGAAAAGTGTAGGCCTGTTCTATTTCAGCGTCAAAAGAGTCTCCTGCTGGCACTGAAAATTGTAGAATCATAGAATCTTTGGGTTGAAAGGGACCTTTTAAGGTCATCTAGTCCAACCCCCCTGCAATGAGCAGGGACATCTTCAACTAGACCAGGTTGCTCAGAGCCCTGTCCAATCTGACCTTGAATGTTTCCAGGGATGGGGTGTCTACTACCTCTCTGGGCAACCTGGGCCAGTGTTTGGCTGGCATAATAAAACATTTCTTCCAAATATAGTAAAATGCATTATTTGTACTTTCCACACTTGATTCAAGTCCTAGCAGGAATCTCTATTGACATCAAATGAGGTCTGTCATCCCATGTAAGTTGGTGACTCTACAGCTGCTTTGCAACCTGGGCCACCTATGCTGGGTAGAACAGGCAAAGAGAAGTGGGTGCAGCAGCTGTATTTGCATATTAAGGGAATGGGCATGCTTCTCCTGAATTTCCTGGCTTGTTTGGGGCTTTTTTGTTCTTTTTTTTTTTTGTCTTCTGCAGGCAGACGACCATCTGTCCTGGCAGTGTAAGCACAGTCCTGGACTAGCTAGTACAGCTAAAGCTGCAGCCAAACAAAAACCCATCTAAATGCTGAAATCTTGGAGAGAAAAGAATGCTGATTAGTTTCCAAGTTCTGTTTTCTTTATTTTGGAAGTATTTTTGCAGAGCTGAAAGGGAGAGTTCTTTACTCTATTGCTTGAGTAATGCTTTGAAGTTTGGTCCTCTGCCAAAAGCCTGTTGACAGTAACATGAGTGTTGTTGGTGCTCACTGGCATCATGTATTACTTGGGGATCTTTAAAAGCTCTCTGAACAGCTTACCAAGACTTCATTAACATTTGATTTCTGTCTAAGTGAGGAAGACATTATTACTGTGTCTTTTTTATGGGTGGATAGGCAGCAGTAAGCAAGTTCAGTGATTTACCTGCCTCTTAGGGCACACTGATAGAGATACCAGGAGTCTGACAAAGAAGCAATCTCTTTCTTTTTAACAACCAATCTGACATCTTCTTAGGTTGCCACCATTTCCATACCTTCTCGTTGTTCATGTAGTATTTTTCTGGGAAAAACTAAATGATGGATAACCTCAGAGTTTTATTTCACAGCTATTTCATGTGGATGCAAATGAACATCACCCTTCTTCCTGTGGTTCACAGTTACTCCTTCTTTTTTTTTTCTCCAGTTTTAAATGGGGAGGTTTATCTGAGGTGTTGAGATTTCTCCTAATCATTCCCTCACTAGTAGCCATGACGAAGTGTCTAACTCTCTCTTTTCTTGTGCTCAGGAAACCCACTGACTGTGGCCTGCAAAGCTTTCTTTGGATTCAGCGGAGAATCAGGCCCCATGATCTACTGGATGAAAGGGGAAAAATTCATAGAAGAATTAGAAGGTCACATTAGAGAAGGCGAAGTCAGGTACTATTTGGAGTATTTACTGTTAAAAACATGGTATATCCCAAAAGCCTACTGTTTGTTTTTTTAAACAGGCTTTTAATTGGAAGTGGAAATAGCTTTCTGTCTAAAGAGTGATGAATGACTTGGAACCAGGGCAGTGTGAGTTGCTCCCTCTCCTTTCTAGGGAATAAACTCTAACGACATAGTAGCTCTCTATGTGCCTGAAAATCTGTTACCAAATTCCCCTGATGGTAGCTGAAGCATCTGAGTGTTCTGGGGGTTGATTTTAGCCCTGCATGGAAATGATGCTGTCCACTGCAGCTGCCCCTGGTGGCAGTCCTTGGCGAGATGACATTCATTTCAGCATCAGTGTTAATCTTAAAGATGAATGGTCTCCTGTCAAAGTCACCATACTTTTTCTTCTCTACTGAATGTGTTGTCTGCCTGTGATATAGCTCTCAGTATGCCTTAACCGGGGCTTTCAAAGCATTTGTTCCTCCATGCTTAACACTTAAAGGAGAGAAGGAAGTCGCCACATGAGGATGTCCAATACCCAACTTGTGCTTGGCTTGTTCCAGATGCTGGTTATCATTTGCTGTACCAGTTGTAAAGAAAACAAACACTTGTATCCCCATGAACTTTCATGGAATTTACACCTAACAGCATCTTCTTGTCTTCTTCATTTAATAACTACCTGATTAATAGCTTTTTGAGCAAAGACTAAGCTATGGTTATACTATGGACAACGTGGTCCCAGCCCCCATAGACACAATGAATATAGATTATAAAGAGAGCCGAGGTCTTTGCACCTTCCACTGCACTGATTTTTGGTCTCATTTCTGAGTTGTTTGTTTCTTGTAAAAGTGATTTTGGCGAGCAGGCAGAGGGAGAAATTCCTTTGCTTTATTACTTGGTCAATAATTTGAAGTTCAGGCGTTTAGCCACTAGTTATTAAGATATACTAAAAAACTTACCTAACATTGTATCTTAATTGCATACAGATTAAATTTATCGTATATTGCCAGAATGACTTTAAGTCTACAATCCTCTTTTGGGCTTCTGACCACAAAATACAATTATTGGAAACTTCTGCCATTGAAAGTATTCAGCATTTAACAACATTGTGTCCTCTCTAGTGTATATATATATATATGAACAGAGTGATTTTCGTCATGTTCTTCCTCTACATCAGAAGGACAATTTGAGGTTTGTATTTAAAGAGCTTTCCAGCTCTAGCACAGTTCAAAACTTTTCCTTTATATGCATTTGTTAGTGAACTTGAGTTTGAAAAAGCTGTATTTATTCTTCATTGTGCCATCTCATTACACATTCATATTTCAAATTAATTTTGTGACAACTCCCTTTTCTCACCCCATTAAAATGCTTTGACTCAGTTTACAAACCCGTCACAATTCAGTGCATCTTCTCTTCAACAAAGCAATTTATCACGTACCTAATCTCCTGTGCATCACAGCCAGCATTAAAAACGTAGTATTTACCAAAACCTACTGCATCATTACCACAGTGCCACAGTCTATCCCTTTTTTCATTTAGAAATAGCTATGGCAACTGCAGTAGTAACTTCTTGCAAATTATTTTTTCACAGTAACAGCTCTTGTTTGTGTCCCATTACAGGTATGCTGCTTCAGGGAAACTAAGCAGCACTAACTGTTCTGTCAGTGCCCTGAGCCAGCCCACATCTTCCACCAAGTCATATTTATTGATGTATTTCAAAAAATGTCATGTGTGTTTCAAATCTGATGAGCTGTGGTGAACTTGGTTAGGTGCTTTTCCCATCGGTTTTCATCTATATGGTATTATCAGCACATTTCTGTTAATGTTGAGAAACTACAGGGAATTGTTACAACCAGACCAGGTTACTCCAAGGGTTGTTCTTTTGGCAAATATCTAACCTTTTAACTCTGCATCCCCTTTGTTACATTAGTTCACAAATTTAGTAGCACTCTGAATTTTTGGTGCTGTCCTTACCCTGGACTGTACCCATCCATTGTGTCACTGGATTTGCTGTATATGATGAGACTTCAGGTTTGCAGATCAATGCAGTGTGGGAGTACAAAATATCCATCCCTAGTTTGCATCCTCTAGCATGCATAGTTACCAGTCAATTAGTGGGCTTTTATGAAAGCACGGAAATCAGGATGCACGTGACTCGAGCATTTCTGTTAAAATCAAACCCGTGGAACTTTTTTTTTTGGTAAGCAGACTTCATCATGAGTAATACATGTGTAGCTCTGGCCTTCTCACTATTTATCAGACCTTGTTACAGAGCTTCATAATAAAAAATAACTAATCAGTGCTGCAGTACTCAGAGGCAATGACCCCCTCTCTAAACTGCCTCTTTGCCTTCCCTTGACTTAAGATCCCCAAATGTTAGACATGCATAGGAGAAAAGGAGAAAGAGACTTTGTTTGCCAGATGGGTTTTTCACAGCAGTAATAAAAATGTCATGTAAATTGAACCAGGGCTATTAAAGAAGGAATCAGAGTCTTTAAGCTTGCCTGCAGAGTTGTCAGTTGTACCTAATTATCAAAGGAGCCCACAGCAAATTTCAACACTGTGTCTCTGCCATGGCGAGGAAGTATTTTCAGGCATGAATCTTACTCTCCCAGGCACCTGTGAGTTGCTTCTTTTTCTTCTTCAGGCAACACTGTGGAACAGTTTTGCAGGTGCCTCATAATGCTCAACTTGTAGAGCATGTTTGTCCTTTTTTTTTTTTCCCCTCTCCTCCATTTTTGAAGTCAAAATAGTTGTAACTCATTCTAGAGGCGTGAAAAGAAGTGAATGGAGACACTTTGAACTGCAGCCTTATTTCTTCCTGCT
>NW_010528567.1:0-3858 GCF_000687285.1 Phaethon lepturus | reverse complement strand
TGCTGAAGAATTTAACATTCTGCTTCTCGCCCACAGAAGTCAACTGATGGTTGCAAAACTCTGAGATAAGGTGAGGATGTTGTATTCTGTTAGGAGAGGATGCAGAGGGAGGAAGGCAGAATTAATCACTGCCTGGCTAATGTGCTGGGTACTTTGCAGAGAAGTATGGAAATTACATCCCTCTCCTGAAAAGCTTATACTATTCAAGTAGACAATTTCTGGGCAGAGAATGAGAAATATGATGCAGGAAAGTGAGAGGGAAGATCGCTGTGCCATGTTGTTAGTTGAACTACTTTTCTTTGGAGAGGTACTTAAGTACACACAGATCTGTCCTTTCATCTACAGACTATTGTTAAGGACTAAAAAGAAGGGACTAGAGTTCATATCCCTGTTCACAGTCCAGATCTTCAATTAGATAAAGAATAAAAGTTGCCTTTTTTGTAAGTCCCAAATCACATGCAGGTTAGTAAAAGTTTGGAATTAATGTTTTGCAAAGAGACCCAGGTGAAGCTTTCTTATGGCCTTAACATCTGTGATCATACAATGCCTGAAAATTGTAGGAAAATGTGTTTTCAAAGGAGAAGTATTTTAACTTCAGATTCAACTTAGTGCATAAATGCATTGGAAAAATATGACAAAAGATTTGAAAAATCTGAAACATTGGGTGTATTTCAAAGAACACGTTTGTATTCCAAAATGACAGTTTTGTTTTTAACTTAATATTTTCTTAACAGAAAAATAATCAGTAGACAAAATGTTTTGTTTCAGATCAAATAAAATGCTTCAGCTTGAACAAAAAGAAAGCAAGCTTGAACAAAGACAAAATATATTTTTTATTTCACCCACCTCTCCTCTCTCTCTTTCTCTCTCCCTCCCATCCTGTTTGTTGTGAGTTGTCAAGCGCCATTGATATACATATGTATTAAATCGTGTAATTGCTCTTACAGTTTGTTCATCAAACCACAAAAAACAGCTTTTATTTTCTCAATGTGTGGGAGCTGGCATGTGTTGGCAATGTTGCTGGCAAAGTTTCCCCCAACTCAGATAAGGACAGAGCTTCATCTTCTGGGTGTGCAGCAAATACTATTGCAGCTTTTAAGGTCTTACTTACTGATACTGTATTCCTTTTCTAACCCAAAAATATTGTGCGTAATGTTCTCTGAACTAACCACAAAATGCAATCAATTAAAGGCTGCACATGTATTAAAAAAAATGTAGGTGACCAACTGTGTCTTTCTGTGGCAATACTGAATCATTAGCTATAGAGTATTGGTTAAAAGAAAGAAAGAAAAAAACAGGAATGAAAGCTTTAACACCACTAAGAGCTTTCTACACTTTGCTACCAGCAGAATACTTAAGCGTCTGTCAGCGTTTTCACGATAGATCCCATTCTAAAGAATTCTCTTCCTAAAAATTGTAATTAGCATGAAAATAAGTGGAAAAAATTCTCAGTCCAAATACATATTCTTTTTTATGAAAGCTCCTTTGTAGCTGATTGTGTATGATGTAAATTTAGGTTAAGCATCAATTATTTTATTTTAAATAGATTCAGAATAATAGTTTATCTTAATTGTAATCTGTCGTAAATTTTTTGGTGCAAAATATGCTGATTATAGTAAACACAAGACAATCCAAACATTCACAGAGTGCTCCAGATTAGTGTCCCAGATATCTTCTCTGTTAATGATTTCATTTGTTCCTTGCAGCATGATTTGTAGGCCAAACTTTGTGGGGCATATTGTTTACCAACAGAGAAAAAAGACTTTCCAGATTGCCTTTCTTGCATTATTTTCAGCACTTGGACTTACGGCCAGAATAAAAAAAATGCAAAAATACACAAAAAATGAGAGTGAATTTGAGAGAGGAAAAAAAAAAAAGGCAATCCAAATTTCCAAATGCAACACACATGCCTGTTCTTAAACTAATGTTTTTCCACTTGCTTTTTTGCAAGTTACACAGCCATAGTAAAAGAGGCTGAATTGTTGTGGATGCTCTGGTACATCTTCTGAGTTCTGTCAGATCACACAAGCCGTTAAAGGCTATGTGCTGTATGAAATCTTACTGTAAATATGTATTTTATAGCAGTCAAGCTTGCATTTTTTATTGTCTAGCACCATACCCTCATACTTCACTTCTGATTTGTTTTCAAGTTTGGAGTTCCATGTTTGTTACATAAAATTATGTACATAAGAAAATGTGGGTGCACATTGGAAACCCCAAAACAGCTTCGGTTTATAATAGAGAAGTTTGGGGTTTGTTGTTGTTACTCTTCAGAAACAGTTTCCACCCAGCACAAACAGCACTCTGGTTTATTATGCTGTGCCCAGTCGCCTCCCTTCAGTCTCCAGAGAACAGATTTCTTTTCTGGTGAACCTGTATCTTATTTATACCTTTACCTCTTAGCACCGTACACTATCTTTTTTGGAGAAAAGACTCACTGAAGTACTACGTGCAAGGGTGAGTTCACGGGTGCCTGTGAGGGCATCACGCATTTAATGTTCACCCCCTTACACGTTATGCAGCAGTACGCTAACGGGATCAAGTGAATCTGGTAGATTTTACTGGATGTTACATTTCTTTGTTCGAAGGACCAGTAACTTTTTCTTGAGCAACTTCTGATAAGAAGCCTTTTGAGAGAATAGGGCATTGTATTTTTAGACTTAATGTCAGCATCAGAAAACACTTGCATTTACTTTGCAATGTTTTTGCATTTTTTTAAAATGTCTTTTTAATGTTCACATTACAACAATGACATGAAAAGACTGTACCTCAGGCCTGAAAGTCTGCTAGAACTTTCTATTCCCTTTGTGGGGATTTTGCATGTCTCCTTCTCTCATCTCAAAGGAGCAGAGGGCTTTTGTTCTTCACACGGGTCCCTTGTAAAGTCAGGATCTAGCCCCCAAACACAGAGGAAAATTCCAAAGAGTAGCACAGCTCCTTTTGTTAGTTTTCTAGACTGCATTAAAATGTATCACAATATCCAGCCTTTAAAATATTGCCTTATAATTTGCTCAGTGATGGATTAGTAGTGCATGTTTAATTCTCTGGAAGGTGAGTATTTATTGCTTCTTTTAAAAGAAACATTGTTTTTAGCATTTAATTCTGGTGGAGCTGAGGTAAACAGGCCACATGCAACTATTGCACTCATAGCCACTCTTCCTGTGCTTGATTCAGCTTTTTGCTACAGACATGGTGGGAGAAAAAGGCTTTCAGTTGTCACGAAAGATGCCTCTGTGAAGTCTCTTTCAGGCAATGTGAGTCTCCTTCCAAGTCCTTCTCCAGGAGTGAAGGAGGCCACAAACACTATGTATTTTGTGGTGAGAAATCATGGTTCTTTTAGGAATCTTCCATCTGTATTCATTCAGTTAAGCAAAGACTGTATCCTTCCTTTCAGACTCCTCAGAGAACATCTTGGAGAAAAAGAAGTTGAATTAACGTTGATCTTTGATGCTGTAGAGGAAGCAGACCTGGCCAACTATACGTGCCATGTGGAAAACAGAAACGGACGGAAACATGCCAGTGTTGTTCTGCGCAAGAAAGGTAATTCTCTGTATTTAATTATCTGTACTCTCACCTGCCTCAGCAGCAACAGGTCAGCCAGTAGCGAAGGTCTTGCTGGCCTCCCTGAGCCAGGCTGGACTCCCATGTGCCTGCTTGGAGCTGAAGTATATTTGTGTTAGAGCTTCTGTTTACCATTTGTGAAAAAAATCATGAATTGTTCTTTAGTCTCTAGTGAATCAGCCTTGCAGGTCATGCACTTGCCTGGAATACAGTCACCCATAAAGCACCAGTATAATCAGTGGAAGTATTTTGGTCCAAACAACCTATGAATTTCACAGAATCACAGAATCACTAGGT
>NW_010528566.1:2507-6526 GCF_000687285.1 Phaethon lepturus | reverse complement strand
CTCAAACCATGAGTTTTCTCACTTTCACCCTCCCGATTCGCTCCCCCATCCCACTGCAGGGGAGTGAGCAAGCGGCTGCGTGGTGCTTGGTTGCCGGCTGGGGTTAAACCGCGACAGGTTGTTGTGACCCAAGTGCAGGGCCTGGCACTTGGCCTTGTTGAACTTCATACAGTTGGTGTCAGCCCATCGATCCAGCCTGTCCAGATCTCCTTGCAGAGCCCTCCTACCCTTCAGCAGATCAACACTCCTGACCAACTTGGTGTCATCTGCAAACTTACTGAGGGAGCACTCAATCCCCTCATCCAGGTCATTGATAAAGGTATTAAACAGAACTGGCCCCAGTACTGCGACCTGGGAACACCACTGGCAACCAGCCGCCAACTGGATTTAAATCCATTCACCACAACTCTTTGGGCCCAGCCATCCAGACAGTTTTTCACCCAACGAAGCACATGCCTGTCCAAGCCATGAGCAGCCAGTTTCTCCGGGAGAATGCTGTGGGAAATGGTATCAAAAGCTTTACTAAAGTCCAGGTAAGCAACATGTACATCCTCTCACTCAGCCACTAAGCAGGTCACCTTGTCATGGAAGCAGATCAGGTTAGTCAAGCAGGACCTGCCTTTCATAAACCCATGTTGACTCGGTCTGATCCCTTGGTTGTCCTGTACGTGCCACACAATAGCACTCGAGATGATCTGCTCCATAACCATTCCCAGCACAGAGGTCAGGCTGACAGGCTTGTAGTTCCCCGGATCTTCCTTCCAGCCCTTCTTGTAGATGAGTGTCACATTTGCTAACCTCCAGTCAACTGGGATCTCCCCAGGTAGCCAGGGCTGCTGATAAATGACAGAAGTGTCTTGGTGAGCACCTCTGCCGGCTCCCTCAGTACCCTTGGCTGGATCCCATCAGGCTGCATAGGCTTGTGCAGCAGTTCATTAACCATCGGATAACCCCTTGGATTATGGGGGCTTTATTCTGCTCCCCATCTGTGTCTTCCAGCTCAGGGGGCTGGCTACCCTGAGAACAACTGATCTTACTACTAAATACTGAGGAAAAGAAGACATTAAGTACCTCAGCCTTTTCCTCAGCCTTTTTCACTATGTTTCCCCCCACATCCAATAAAGGATGGTGATTCTCCTTAGCCCTCGTTTTATTGCTAATGCATTTATAGAAGCATTTTTGTTGTCTTTTACAGCAGTAGGCAACTTAAGTTCTATTTGGGCTTTGGCCCTTCTAATTTCCCCTTGCATAGCCTCACAACACACTTGCAGTCCTCCTGAGCTGCCTGCACCTTCTTCCAAGGGTCACAAACTTTTTTTCTCCCTGAGTTCCAGCCAAAGGTCTCTCTCCAGCCTGGCTCGGGTTTTTTTCCACTGGCTCGGCTTTTGGCACATGGTGATGGCCTGCTCCTGCACCTTTCAGAGTCCCTTCTTGAAGAATGTCCAGCCTTCCTGGACTCCTTTGCCCTTCAGGACTGCCTCCCAAGGGACTCCCTCAACCAGGCCCCTAAACAGGCCAAAGTCTGCCCTCCGCGAGTCCAAGGTGGCAGTTCTGCTAACCCCCCTCCTTACTTCTCTGAGAATTGAAAACTCTGTCATCTCATGATTGCTGTGCCCAAGACAGCCTCCAACCATCACATCACGCACAAGTCCTTCTCTGTTTGCATACAACAGGTCCAGCATGGCGCCTTCCCTATTGTCTCACTCACCAACTTGTCTATGATGCAAATCTATTGATACTGCTTAATTTTATCCAAGGAATTTTTACAAAATAATCCTAAAGACAGTTCTAATGTCAGGATAGGATGTGGAGACTTCATGCAGCATCGTATCACAAGATTGTAAGTGGAGCACCATTGCCCATCCAGAGCAAAGATGAATTACGTCTCTTTGGATGGAAGATGAGCAAATCTCCACCTTGTTCCCAAGTTGAAAGTGTTTTAAATTCCAGAACTGAGAATATTTGTTCACACATCTAAAGGCACATGTCTGCTCTGGGAGATCATAATGAAAGAAGATGGTGGTAATTTTTTTTTTTTTTCTTCCTTCTCAGTCATTCCTAGATTAAACACTTTCAGTCAGAAATGGTCTCTTTTGGCTAATGCATCAGCTGTATACTGTGGCACTGAGCCACCGCCTTTTCTTTTTCCATAGTCTTCTTCATTAGGCTGAAGGTTTTTCTTGGGCCTGAGAGCTAAGACTCGGAATTGGTTTAACCTGGTAGACCTCTTTATTTGTAGGAGTTTTTACAGACTGAAAGACAACCTTGATTATGCTTCTCATTATTTTTATTTTTGTTTTGAGTATCAGCTAACCTGCCCCTAATGAAGCAGAACTGTAAGTTTCACTCATGCTTAGTAAAAGATCTATTCCTTTTTTTGTTCTGTTTTCTGCAGTGGTTTGATATTTTGTGATGATGTATACAGAGGCAGCTGTTCACAGGAGTATATTGAAGCAAATTGATGCTCAGCACAAATATTTTTCATACTGGAACACTGCTTTTTGGGCTTAACTTATGAAATTGTTTCTCACAGTATTTCTACCCGAAGGGAGAAGAACAGGGAAGAGAAGTCTTTAACAGGAGTACACTTGTGCAAGTCACGGCTCAGCTTTTCACACTTGGCAGATTTAAAACAAGAGTTTATACTTTCTACGTTTACTCAGTCTGAAACTTCAGACTTTCCAAAACTCACTTTCCTTGGTTTGAGCTCTTTTAGATGCTTCACAGGACACATTCTCTTGTAGGGGAATTAGTTTCTCTCAATCAGGTTTAGCCACTGTACACAGAATTCCTCCAAGCAGGAAGGAGCATGATAAGAGATTGGTCATAGTATACTTAAATGCTGACAAGCTTGTGATTTTCCTTCAATGCCATGATGCTTCAGAGTTTATATGCTTAAAGCTTGTGTTTTAGTTCTTGCTGTAGAGTTTTTTGGTGTAAGAATATAGGCAGAGGAAATATTTCTATCCCAACTTCTCACCAGCTCTCAGGTAAAAACAGTCACAAAGGGGATTATTTGTAGTAATTTAATGCATTATCTTCGTGTATCAGTGCATGGCATCAATGTAACACAGATGTTGGCAGGAATGTTAAGAAAAGAGATGGTTTGCATGGTCGTGAAAACAGATGATACCTGAAAAGCTCTCTGAAATGTAGCCTATGCTGCAGAATCCTTTGCAAGTCACTGCCTTTGGTATGTGGTGTGAGTCCGTGGGTAACTATGACGGTGACAGGGGCTCTAGCAGCTCCTGGGGCGTTACAGGCTGTGAAGATTGCTCTTTCTGTAAAGGGACCGTTGATTCTGGGCTGACATTGGGGCCCATGAATGGACATGCCAGCCACTGCCAAAGGACACCAGTCCTTTGCCCAGCACAGCAAAACTCATCAGTACTGCTCTTTAGTGAGCACACAATATATTTCTCTAACACAGAAAAGAGATGTCAACCCATCGCCTCTTTTCCCTCACGGCCCGGCTTTTCTCCCGGCTAGGGAGGTCACTATTTCTTGATTCTTTACTCCTACAGCCTACCCTTCCCTTTCAGTACCAGCTCAGGACATTGCGTGAATTGGCAAGAAGCTGTCCCTCACGGCTTCTCCTGTTTCCTGCCTCTGCTTCTGAGCAGCTCTTGCTCCAGCATTCTGTACTGCGCTTCCCGCCGGCTCCTCTCCCTTTGCCTCGGCTGCAGCTCTGGTGCTTTGAACTGGTGTCCCCAGCACATGCCCTCCATTGGACTTCGCGGTACTGCTGTGATGTGAGGGTTTATTTGCACTAACCCAGGAGATCGGTATATAGATATAGGTGTAGCTGTAGGTATAGATATAGATATATAGATAGACATAGACATAGGTATAGATATAGATGATATAGATATAGATGATATAGATAGATGATATAGATGACATAGATGATATAGATATAGATATAGATATAGATATAGATAGACATAGACATAGACATAGACATAGACATAGACATAGACATAGACATAGACATAGACATAGACATAGACATAGACATA
>NW_010528566.1:358-2417 GCF_000687285.1 Phaethon lepturus | reverse complement strand
GGGGGGGGAAGAGAGGAAGGGAGAGAGAGAGAGAGAGAGAGAGAGAGAGAGAGAGAGAGGTGTGTATGTATTATTTGTTCCTGTTTGTTTCTACGAGGTGATTATACTTGTTTTGTATCAGGAGTGGGCAGAGGCAGTAGCATTTTCTACTGTTGTCAGTGTGAATAATGGTGTTTTGCCTAATAGAACAGTTTGTTCAGACAGACACAAAGTTTTCCTCATTTCAGATGGGAACCCAGCTGGGACCGTCTTCTGCAGCCTACAGCAACATCTCCAATAACAAACTCAATGACTTTCCCTTTGCCCCTGATAGACCACTCAAGAAATACATACTTACATATATGTGTGTGTGATTTCCAACCACCTATGTGAAAATATTTAAACACTCTTCTGACACTGTAATAATTTCAAGTGTTTTTACTTTGCTAAAGCACCCAAGGACCAGCCTTGCAGAGAATTGGGTCCCACTGATGAGGTCATGATCTGACTTGGGTTTTTGAAGATGGATGACATGAAGCCATTCTGAAGTCAAAGGAAGGAGATCCTCTGGTCAATTCCAGATGTTTGAACTAAAAAACAAACAAACAAACAAACAAACATGATCATAGTCCTTTGAAAACTGAAGAGTCATAGTCCAGTTTTCATTTTGAAAAGGTTTGGATTTGGGGCACTAAAAAAACAAGTGTTTTTCAAAATGTCTGTGCAAAATGAATTAATTAGTTTGCCAGATTTTAATTGGGAACTCCCTTTATTGTCCAGCATGACCTAGTTGCTACTGCTCTATATGAGTTTTGTTTGTTGGCTTTTATTTGTTTCACTGAAAAGTTTACATTATGCTGTGTTGTCTGTGGTTTAAAAACCTTGATCACGTTTGTAACTGCAGGAATCTTCAATAAGGCATTTCTGAAGAAGATAGGTATAAAATAAAAGAATATAGGGACCTAACAAGAAAATCTATTACTAGTTTTATGTCGCACAGGCCTCTCTCAAAGTGAACAAACTTGCCAGGATGATTTGTTGTCAATCTCTGAATTTCTACCCTCTATATAGTACCCTTAAGTAATATTTAGCTGAGCTTTTTTAACTCTTCTACACAACTGAGTCAGTTACTTGTTTTTCCTGAGTGTTGCAGGGAAAACCTGCTCAGTCCACACAGCTTAACCCAAATTTGGCTTAAAGAACTTTATTGATCTGTCAACAACATGAAATTAAGCAGCAATCAGTGAACTGTTGCATTCAAGATCAATAGTAGTAATACAATGGGTAAACCCCCAAACTAGACACTTATTAATTCTAATAAAAACCAGCAAATTTCTAAACACCCTCTGTAACAAATGCAAAAGAGATTTAAATGCTACAAGCCTTTCCATAGGAAAGGCAAGCACTGTGCAAAGCTGTGGTGAGAACTCACCTGTACCACTACGGACTTTTCTCATTACTCAGGTTCAAGAAAGATAAATTCCTTCTAGGATGAAGGCAAACAAAGGCTAAGCAGTTGATTAGGGACATGGAGGGCCTACAGAAGATGACAACTAGAAGGAGCAAGATAAAGGCTGGGAGGGCTGCCATCAATTTCAAGAAAGATACCAAGGGTGAAGGCCAAAGGAGGAAAAGAGCTATCGAAGTGCAAGGAAAAATATGGTCAAGAACACAAAACAGTTCAGGACTACTTTCCAAGAAGACCTCACCATAAGCAGTGTAGCAGGAAATGTCACTTGGTGCATTGGTAAGGAACGGTGAGGAAATCCTGCATGCTCTCTCCATCTCTGCAAAGTTCATGCAGCGGGAACCAAACCCTTTTCTTTCACCTCTGGTATATGGTATAAATGTGCTTATTTACATAGTCTGAACATACAGATTAATTTACAGGGATGCCCAGCAGCTGTGCCCAGTGCATGGCCACCAAGGGCAGGGACAGGCCCCAGGATCTCCTGGGCACAGGGACTGCCTTGGGGCCAGCACCCCAGAGGCCTTCCCCCGAGGGATGGAGGGGTAGCAGGTGGGGCTGCGGTGGGTGGGACTGTGGGGACCCCTGTCACACCCATGTCACAGTGCCACC
>NW_010528566.1:0-325 GCF_000687285.1 Phaethon lepturus | reverse complement strand
CTCGTCGCAGGACAGAGCTGACCTGGGGGCAGCCTGAAGACATCCAAGAGGAACTCCTTGAGGAGCTGGTGGAATCACTGGGAGGAGGCTGAGGGAGTAAGACTTGAAGCTGGACAAGGCTGTTGGAGGTTCTCCATTGCTATTCCAGCTCCTGGTGGGCCCACATTCAAAGCTCATCTGATGGATGGAAACCATGCTTCAGCCTTTGAGGAACAGAGGCAAGCTCATCAGGACGTGAGATCAACCCCTGGAGGTGCCTGAGGCTGTCAGGCTTCTTCAGCTGGCTAGCAGCACCAAGACCAAGGGGAATGCATTCTTGGCACTT
>NW_010528565.1:22938-27683 GCF_000687285.1 Phaethon lepturus | reverse complement strand
CTGATCCCTTGGTTGTCCTGCATATGCCCCACGAGCACCCTTAAGATGAGCTGCTCCATGATCTTCCCCGGTACCGAGGTCAGGCTAACAGGCCTGTAGTTCCCAGGATCCTCCTTCTGGCCTTTCTTGTAGATGGGTGTCACATTGACAAGCCTCCAGTCTTCTGGGACCTCCCTTCTTAACCAGGACTGCTGATAAATGATGGAGAGTGGCTTGGCAAGCTTTTCCGCCAGCTCCCTCAGTACTCTTGGGTGGATCCCATCAGGCCCCATAGACTTGTGCGTGTCCAGGTGGCTTAACATGCCCTTAACTGCTTCCTCCTGGATTATGGGCAGGTTACTGTGCTTTCCATCCCCATCTTCCAGCTCAGGGGGCTGAAATCCCCTGTGGATACCTGGTCTGGCTATTTAAAGACTGAGGCAAAGGCGGCATTAAGTACCTCAACCTTGTCCTCATCCTTGGTGACAATGTTCCCCCCCATATACCCAGTAAGGGATGGAAATTCTCCTTGGATCCAGTGAGATTCTTCTCACTGATAGCTGTCAATAAAACTCTTTGTCCTGTTCTCTGGTCAGATTTGTGATGAATTCACCCCGATCTCAGCAGTCAGTGGTCTGATTTATTATTACAGCTGGATGGGAATTCTTTGAGGGAACAAATGATGGAAAGATTTGAGGTTGGACTGGACAAATTCTAGAGTTCTCTTCCAAACCCTGCTCAGAGCAGGACTAACTGCAAGACTAGATCAGGTCTTTGTGGTTCTCCCTCTCTCTTCCATTTTTTTGGGGAAAAAAATTGTTTCCTTGTGATGTGGAAGGAAATTTGGTATTTTCCAATGTGGATTATTTTTTTTATTCAGTGTGTTTCCTTCCATGCAATGTGAGAGTGTTCTATTTTTCATAAACCAAAATGTTTCTATTTTGTCAATCTTATCCATTCCCACACTCTGAGCTATTGATCAGTCACCAGTCTTTCCCTTCCTTGCTCTAATTCCTAGATTGTGTACTTGTTAAGCAATTTCCTATTAATAGCTTTAATTTCTGCAAATAAACTCCGGAGGAAATGTTAAGATTTTCCCCTGCAATAAATAGGAGAGGAAGGAAATAATAAAATAAAAATATTTTGGGGCTTAGGTCATGTTTGTGTCAACGAGTGTTTTCTGGAACTTCTGTGGAGCTCATGGGTGCCATATTAACATGCCCATTCCTATGTGATTCCATGTCTTCAGACTGAATTTCTATTCAGGCACTGTACTTTCTTTCCTGGTTAAAATGTCACGGTGTGTCATGGTCACATAGCTCAGGGCAAATGTAGCCATGCTCTGAAGCCACTTTAGAAAGGAGAATAGCTTCAGAAAGCATCACCGCAGTCATTGGGAGTAGACAATTTACAGGGAAGTCAGAAAATCCACTCACGTGCAGGTGAGTTCATCCTTCTTGCCTAAGATGTCCTTCAACATAGAACATTTCCCAATCAAACTACTTGTGATCTTTCCATATGAAATATTACTATACTGTGCCAACACAGTCCAAGATAAAAACATTTTAAAATAACTGGTCAGATTTTAAAAATATTTTTTCAGTCTCTACTAAATATTTCCTGATTTTAAGCCACAACATGATTTCAGTGACAGTCTCTATTTGCACCTATCAGCTCTGTAGGATGAGGACAAATGGAGTTTCATGACTGCTGCTTTTTGTAGTTGAGTATATTCCCAGGACTGTTTGGCTGTTGCCACCCATTCCTTGATTCATGAGTGGTCTCCTGTCTCCATATTGAATCAGTCACAGTCACCAGGTGAGACTGGGGTGTTACTACAGCAGTTATTTCAAAGATAATATTGAGATCCTCTGCTAGGAATGGTGTGCAGGTAATGGAAGAGTTTTGTCTCTTTGTATTTCTAAGTATTGTGCCAGGGTTTAGTTAATGGGCAGTCAGGAGACCCAGTGAGGTCGATGAACACCTTATTTTGCCTTTCCTGCACCTACCTTCTCCTAATCCTTCTCCTGTGCAGGTTTTAAGGAAACTGCCTTCCTCTATGCAGTGTCCTCCGCAGCTCTTACTCACTCCCTGGCCAGAGCATGTAGTGCTGGGCGCATGGAGCGCTGCACCTGCGATGACTCCCCAGACCTGGAGAACCGCAAGGCCTGGCAGTGGGGCGTTTGTGGAGACAACCTCAAATACAGCACCAAGTTCCTGAAAAAATTCTTGGGTCAGAAGAGGATTGGCAAAGACCTGCGGGCCAAGGTGGACATCCACAACACCAATGTTGGCATCAAGGTGAGGAGCTACAGCAGGCCTAGAAAGAAGTTAGGTCTTCTAACCCATCCTCAGCCGAGGCTGTTTGTGAGAGGGTTATTCGCTGCCCCTACTCACAAACCAGACCTATTTACCACTGTGTTACGGACCTTATGGTACTGGGAGCTTCCTGGAAAGTCCCCTGAACTCTGGTGTGAGGATTTGCATATTGAGTGGCAGAGTAGCATCCTGTGTGCTCTAGAGGTACCAGGGGCTGAGTGACAGCAATATGCAGCACGGTAACAGCTGTAAAACTCACTGGCTGAATTAGTCCATGGGTTGTGCCATGCCCACAGGGAGTTTTGAGAACAGCTAGAGCTTCAGAGCTTGTGGGATGTTTGAAGTAGATTAAGGATTGACAATCCTGAGATCAATTTTTAGTCTGCTGGCAATTTGCTATGGAATTAATCATGTCATAAGTTTGGGTCAGGGAGACCATTAGATCAAGCATTTTGGCCTGTATGTGACAGACTACTGACTTGTCATTGTTTTCCATTTACTGAGTCCAATTACTTGTTTGATTAGAACACTACCTTGATGTGAATATACCATATGGAATCAACCATGCTGGAGATACTCAGTTTCATGGTTGACTACTACTGCTATTACAAACAGGCTTAGTAAGATTTTCACTGGCTTCAGTATTGAGCCATTTGTAGTCATTCAAGCTTTCTACTCTCTGGCTCACCAGTTAACTCTGTATCCATTTCTCTCTTTGGTTTTTTTGGTTTTTTTTTTAACTTTTTCCTCCATAAGATAGGAATAATACCAATAAAACTGAAGTAATTCCAGGCTGTCTGCAGCCTGAGGTGTTGCCTCTACCCAGAAATAGGCTCATGGTCCTGGCAGATAATGACTACCACTTCTCTTCTTCATCAGGCTGTGAAAAACGGTCTCAAAACCACATGCAAGTGCCATGGTGTCTCTGGCTCATGTGCTGTTCGGACATGCTGGAAACAGCTTTCACCTTTCCATGAGATTGGACGATTGCTGAAGCTGCGCTACGATGATGCTGTCAAGGTCTTCAGCACCACCAATGATGCTGTGGGACACTCGGAGCTGGCTGGCCCACAGAGACACAGCCATTCCCCGAAGCACCCCGCTTCACCCCGATCTACTGACCTGGTGTATGTGGAAGACTCCCCCAGTTTCTGTCGTCCCAGCAAATACTCCCTGGGAACTGCTGGGAGGACCTGCTCTCGGGAAGGCAACTGTGACAGCATGTGCTGTGGACGAGGCTATAACACCCAGAGCCGGCTGGTTACCTTCTCTTGCCACTGTCAGGTGCAGTGGTGCTGCTATGTTGAGTGCCAACAGTGCATGCAGGAAGAGGTGGTCTACAGCTGCAAACAGTAAAGTCAGTGCTAGGGGATCAAGACAAGTCCTAGAGTACAAGAAAGCAGTAGGGAGAGGGAGACATGATTCTCTGCTGTGGGGTGAGGGCAAAGGCGAGCACCAAAAATGTCCAGTGCTCCTATAATCTCAATGTTGAGATCCTCCAATCTGGGGAGAACCCCTGTGTGAGGGGTGAAAACCAGAGGTTTTGTCAGGTATCAGATCAGGAAGGAGGGACAGAGAGTGGGGGTAATGTGGGGACAGCAAGAACACTGAAGCAGTCAAAAATATCTCTCTTGAGCTAAACATGCTCTCATCTGCAAGAATATTCCCCTCCTCCATCCCTCACTTGCACTTATGTAAACGCATTGGGGTGGTGACATTGAAATACTGAGGGCTTGCGCCCCAATTCCTGGAGAGAAGCGAAGCGAATTAAGGGACTGGGGAGGCAACTAACCAGAGACTGGATCCTGATGGAGCAGGGACAGCCGTGTTCCCGCACCAAGGCAAAATGACTGGCAGCAGGGGATTTTCAGTGCTGTTCTCTGGGAGCTGGTTGAATCCTTTCTGCTTTGAATTCAAAGACACATTGTTGAGTAGTCTCACTTTGATGCAAGAATTATGCCTCAGAAATACCAGTTTACAAACAGATGGAGCTCATGTCCATCATCTCCCAGGTCTCTGGTTTGGATGTTAGACTCCAAGTGCGTTTTAACCACATTTTAACCTTGCTGTACACAGGAGACCTGTAATTGCTGTTGTTACAGTGCATGTGTCTCAGGAACTCAGCTGAGATCTGCGAAGTTACCCCTCTGCAGCATGCTGCCTCGCTGGGGGTTATTTTATGGTGGTGGATCTAGGGTGATGGTGCCAACTATGCATCCCTCTTCCCTCCCCCCCTAATCAGACTATCGATCGCCTTTTTGTATACGTGTATCACTCTTTGCCCTGGTGCCCGAGGTGCATCACATCCCACAGTTCTGCCTTGTGCTAATGGCAGGTAAAATTTCTGATAGGGAATTAGGAACCATAGGAACTGGGGCATCTTAAAAATTTGCAAGTGACAATCTCTGCACTGAGAAGTCAGATATATCTAGGCTATGCAGGCATCT
>NW_010528565.1:12029-22907 GCF_000687285.1 Phaethon lepturus | reverse complement strand
CCCTGAGGGAAAGAGCACAATACATTACAGAGTTGTGATCCCCTGACTTTGAGTCATGTTTTTTCTAGTTAACTTTAAGTTAAACACAACAGAAATAGCCTTTTTTTGTTTCTCTGGTTGTGTCTTAGAGAGCAGTCTTGGGAATGGCAGTGAGGTAGTCCCTGACTGACTGCCAGGTACACATAGAGGTGTTGTGTAGCACAACTTGTCTGGGTGTTGAGCTGTATTACAGTGCTTGGCAGTGTATTTGTCTGCTCCAGGGCTCTTCCTGGTTAATCCTGCAGTTAGAGTATTTGTACTGTGAGCAGCCCTGGACAGACCCTGAGATAACAAAGCTGCTGTATTTATTTACTCAGTTTTGGTAATGGCTGTAAACCAGCAAGCAGGATGCTGGTGTGGAGATGGGTTGGTGCTGAAAAGAATATTTAAACCCTTAAGCTCAGATCAAAATTCTTTGGCAATATAATGGATGAAGATGCTGGTTTGGGTTGTTTAGATTGACTGATCCCTAGGCTGAATTGGGCAAGGTTTCAATGTGATTGAATTCTTGTAACAAGCAGTAAGATCTCACCTGTGTGCTCCAGCTCTTGAATGTGGATGTGCTGAAGTCAGGCACCTCATCTCTTCATTTACGTATGCTTTCAATAATCACTTTGCAGTGATGAGTGTGCATGCACACTCTCCTTGTTTTGACCTTGTTGTCCTTTGCTTTTTACAGCTATTTTTTATTTCTGCTTCATAAAAGGATGGAAGAGAACTATCTCAGAGCAGATCTAGCCATTAACTGGCTGTTTAGAGGCCCCTAACACCTTCCCTTTGGTGTTAGACCAAAGACCCTGTAGGTCTTTTAATGGGTTTATTCCTTTTTATCCTTCTTCTGGCCCAAGTTGACTTGAATTAAAATGCTTATGACAGACATAATACTGCAAATTGGGTTAATTGGCCTTGGTTTTTTTTACCTCCTAAATATGAAAGAAATTAATATTGAGCAGATCATTATTTACAAGTTGCTTTTAATCTTTCTGGAGTTGAAATCTTCCCACGAGTCTCAATGTTGAGCACTCAATTAAAAAACATCCCAATGAGTTGAAATTGTTAGGAACAGGCATCATAGGTGAAGCGATAAAGGAACTAGCTCTGCTCTACACTATTGATCCCAAGCCACCTGCCCCACTGACCTTCTGGCTTGTCCAGTATCGGAGACAAAGGGAGTACCGTGTCACAGGAGATCCCATGCCATTGCACAGAGCATTGTCATTTAAACAGGGACTGGGACTCAGTGGGAGGAGCGGAGAAGCACAGCTTTGGGAAGCAAGTGGAAGATACACCACTCTGTCCTCTTGCTTTTATCAAAGCTGCACTTCACAGTTTTCCACTGGCCAGTAATTTCTGGGCATGCACAATCCATTCTCCACATCCAGATGTAATAACCTGAAGGCAGCTAGGATGCTCCTAGGTGGTGGAAAGTATTCTTAATGGTCTCATTTCTTTTTATTTCCTCTTTGGGTTAATGTTGGTGAAGTGAACTAAGGGTGTTCCAGTAGACACATCACTGCAGGTTAGGATTCATGCATTGCAGATCAGGCAATAGGACTTGCACAAGGTCACTGTAGGCAAGAACTCAGGACAGAAGTGGTTTTCAATGGCTTAGTAAGTTCTGTCTCCAGCTTTGCCATGGACTTGTTTGAAGAAGAAAAAACACTTCTGTAACCTCCTAGTAATTTTATCTGGGTCAGTGTCACCTGCTGGTGGCTGTATCCCAGTAAGGGATTATGAATCTGCTCTCTTGTTTCTTAAAAGAGCAGGCTGTTTGTGTCACTTTGAGTGTTCGGTCTTCTCTTAAGAGCTTTGTGCTCACTGAACTCTAAGTGACGCTGCTGAGCAGCATCGCTGCACACTGGGAGCAGGTCTATGAAGCTCTGATGTACTCCTGCCCTCCAAATTCAACTTGGACCTGTTGGAGAGGATCTACCATCCATCTCACACATAAGTGAAAATCTGTCATCTTCCCTCCCCAGTGACTCCAGTAACAGCAGAGGTTGGAGCTTGGCTGAGGTGGCTGTTGGGCTACAGGCTAAACAGGAGCCTCTGCAGTCCTGTCTGGTCTTTGTAGGGCCCTTGGGATACGATTCAGCTACCTGCAGAGTGCACTTATTTCAAAGTGAAGCTTTTTGTCTTGCTCAGACTCACTCTTTTGTACTATTCCTTTAAAAAAGAAAGGAGAAAACCACAAAAGAACAGACATGTAGGTAAGTCTTTTAGTCTTCTCCAATGACCTGGTTCTGCTCTGGAGTGAGCATGGAAGGAAGGATATGTTATTAACACCTTTTGTTTTCCTGTCAAGAGCATTTCAAATCTGTGGGCTAGTTCTCCCATGCTAAAAGCAAATCTCTCTTGCACACAGCAGAAAGTGTTTTTTTTAGTAATATCCTTTATCTCGCTCCAAATGTTGCAATGCTTCGAGCAGTAGATGAATGCATTTCAGAGGTGTGTTAGGTGTTTTGCACAACATACTCAAAAACAAGACCAGAAGTATGGTAAGATGATTATTTAGACAGAGAGGAATATGGTCAGACTGGTAGAACTTGCAGCTTTGGTTATTTGTGTCCTTTGCAACTGAAACACTGATGTCAGTGGGAATGGAAGGACAGGTTTGTGGCAGGGAGACTAGACCTTTATTTAGGCAACTATATCAAGCCCCTTCAGTGTGGATATTTTTGACTGAATTGGTCCTTTGGCACTCTTTCAGGCAAAGATGACACATTTAAGGAAGAATTAGATACTGCTTTGCAGCACTTTAAAAAAAAAAAAAACCTTGGTTTTTGTGTGTGTAGCCTGTGTCATATGGATATTCATGCTTTTGAGGTGGTGTCACCAAGTCCCTTGTCACTGAAAATACTGGTGTCTGTGAAATGTGCAGGGATTACTTCTAGCAATGGAGGTTTTTAGCAGTGATCTGTGTTACTGTTTGAGCCGTGATCTGTTGAAACTGGCAGTGTCTAATACCATACTATGTTTTTGTCCAGTCTTGCTGCCAGCAACTATGAAGTGGAGCTGCCCTTTGTCTTGAGTGTTGGGTTAGCACAGTCCCATGGGGATCTCAGAAGAACTTTACTAAAGTGAAGGAGTAATGTAAACAAAGTAAATTGAAAGGTGAGATTGTGCCTGGAAGTCCTGGCACCACACAGGAATCACTGAATAAGAACTGGGCAACAATATATTTCAGGAGAAAATTAAGTACTGATTTTTATGTACCAAAGGGGACTTTTGTGCCTTCAGTTCCTTGCCCTGCATTGCTCAGAGCTGCTTGAGAAGTGGTGAATATGGAGAAGATCTGAGGAAGAGAGGGTTCATGCCCTGGTATCCTTGGGGGTGAGTTTGGGCTCAGTTGAATATGGAGGTTTAGCATTCGCCTGCAGTAAATTTTGGTTGTTAGCGGCTAAGCCAAGTCTGGACAAAGACGTTTGATGTCCTCAGGCTTTGCTCTGCAAGCTTAACTCAAAGACTATTTCAACCCTTTCCTGTCACAGCTGAGAAGCTTTCTGCTCAACCCCTGCCGCTCAGAACACACAGCCTCTCTCAGTCTATAAACCAAATGATGAAATGCCCCATATGAGGTCTGGGGAAAAGACTTGAGCATATTTGGAGATCAAGGCAATGTTGATATCACTCCTTTCAGTATCCTGCAATACTAAGCCTTTTAGAAATGGTGCTACAGATAAGGGAGTGAAAATGTTTGCTTGAAGAAGATAGCTTGTTCCCCCCGCCCCCTTCAGTTATCCAGGGCTGCCCCCCACCTTCAGTTATCCAGGGCTGTTTTATCACCCAGACTTGATGTCAATTGGGTTGACATTCAAAAATGTTATTTACTTCAACTAACAGCAATGGGAGTCTTTGTGTGACCAGGAAACAAAACTTGGGTCTGTTTGGCATTCAGTATTCTTAGATTTGAATTGTATTTTCTTCAAGAATCAAGACCAAACATCCTGAGCAAAGCTCTTCTGCCACCTCCTGGAGATATGGGATGTGAAGACCTGGGCCTCCATTTGATCTGTGTGTGAGCTTTTTAATTTTGTTGCACACCTTATGATATATTACAAATCCAGTGGATGTGCTGCCTCTTTGGTTATATATGCAAAGAAGTTACTGGAATGACAGGCTGGAGATATGAGGGGATCGCACATAAGTCTTTATATGGAAATCTTTTCAGCAGCAAAGGTGAAAGCTTATGCCCTGGCTATAAAACAATTCTTTCCCAGACACAAATGTACGTCAACGTGACTATCGGTGGTAAAAATCTGAGCTCTACATGCTTTCCTGTATAGTTTTTTGATTTAGGATGAATCCTTTCCTCTGTACCTAAGATCCAAGTAACCTGAGAACAGTGATAGCTGTAATACTCCCAGCTGGCTGGGATCCTCACTACCCACACCAGGGCTACTCTGCAGACACAGGTTACTCCCTCTCCCTATGTGTACTTCCTAGTCTGTTTTTTACTGCCTCTCCTGGTGTGTTGTGGGGCTGGGTTTTGTAGTAATGGATCTAGCATGCTTATTACAGGAGAGAAATAACAATCCATCAGAAAAGTTTTACTGAAGTGTATAAAGTTCTGCTGTGGATGGACTCCACCATTGCCAAGTGAAGAGCTGAACCTGCTTGAGAAGAAATCACATATCTGGAGGCAGCCCCATAAAATGATTAGACACTAGTAATTCCTTGAGGCTTAGCCAGGTAGCCATGCAGCACTGTTGCTATGATGGAAGGGCAGTGCAGTGCTGGGGCCAGGGGTGCTTTATTAGATCAACAAATAGGGCCATATAAGCCAAGAAACACTAATGAGCAGAGTAACAAACCCCACTCATGCAATAGCCACTTCTACACTCTCAGAGAGCTTGTGTAAGACCGGAAGGCCAATTTGCGACAATATATCACTTGAAAAAAAAGGCCGTGCTTTAAGGGAAACAAAACATTTGTCTACCTCAAGATGTACAACTTTTGTGACAAGAAGTATGGATGTTATTTATATTTCTTATATATCCTCTAGAAAGAAAATGGTGCTATGGGTTTTAAATTGCATTACAGTCCTGCTTGTACCTTGTCCTAATTTTTATATAATCCTTTTGATTAAAACATGCATATTTGTGTAGCTGGTTGTGTTGTCCAGTTTTGCACTAGTGTCTGCACTGCTGGTGTTCTTGTCAGTCAATAAATACCAGTTGTTCTCTAAGAATGTACATTTCTGATGTTCAAGGAACATCCCTGGGAAATAGCTTTGAATAACCTTGTTCCTCCATTGGCACATCGATGTTATTCCTTCAGTTCTTTACCTGCACCCTCTCCAGAGGGTAACTAGAAATGTCCATTTCTGCCCACCCAACAGTAAGGGTTGCCCAGGTGGGCTGAGCTCAGGTATGTTTGTGTTAAGGAGATGTGACACTAGTGAGCCAAAACTCATCAAGAACATGTCAGTGGCATATTTCTTGTAGCAGCAAAACAAACTGGCTCCTCTGTTCTGCTGTCCTCCTCTGGTGCCTCTGTGACAGCTGTTTGGATTGTGACCATTTGTGGAACTTGGGAACTGGGATGATGCAACGGGTGCAAAAGTTGCTCAGCTTCAAAGACATGACTCCAAGGTGCCCTGTGCTCCTCACACTCTCCCTGGGGAGACAAGGGCAGTTGTCTGAGGGAAGCCTGTCGACATGCAGAGGAACACCAGATCATAGTTTTTGCAGGGAGGCATGATGGAGCTGGCCTTATGCTGCAGTGATGACACTAGACTAGTGGCTCTTCTTGCCCTTCATCTTGGGCACATGGGAGCTGCCAGCTCCAGCAGTCCTGAGCAATGGCTGATAGTGGGTTTACCAGGTGATCCCAAAGAGCTCCCCCAGACCTTCGTCTGGCACCAGGCCGCCATGGTATGGTGACACCTCATCACATTGTGGTGCTCAACAGTGACCACACAAGGCCAGAGGAAGGGCCATGGCCACAGGCTGTGTCTGATGCACATGCCAAGCTAAGCCCTGCAGGAAGCGTGGTTAACTGCTGTGTCCAAGGCTTGACATAGTCCATAGCCAATGTGTGCAACAGCCCAGGCCCAGCAAGGCCCAAAGCTGCCAATTGTGGGCCACAGCAGAATCACTTCACACTGTGGTTTGCTTTCTGGTTGGGATCTTGTTGCCCCATCCCTCTTTCCTCCCTACCAGCTCACTCCTCTGCTCTTGCACGTAACTTCTGAGTTGCAGTTCTGGCCTGTTAGAAAGGAGCGTGGTATTGCCCAGCCCTAAAGGTCCACACAGAGCTGTCCAGCTGCTTGACATGTACCTTGCTGAAAGTGTGTCAGAATTACCATTCGGAATACTGGGTAAAGAACACCAGTGCACTGGCAATGATAAATAATTCAAGAAACTCATGGGTCCTCTCCCAACCCTCTGCCCTAACCTACTCTTCTGGCAGTCCCTGTTGTCTCTTAAGGTCTGCCTAGCTTGTCAGCTGGAGCAGTCCATGCAAAATCTTCTTCCCAGGAAAGATAAAGCAAGAAATATGTCTCCATGGACAGGCTTCACAAAGTCAGTGACATTTTCTTGGGGTCTGGAGGAGGAGGAAGGGGGAGCAGACCTAGCACTGGCCTCATGCTGGGAATGTCTGTCTGCCATAAGCACCATCAAGCCTCAGGTCCTGGCTCAGCTCGGTGTGGCCCCCCACCCCCCCCCCCCCCCAACAGCACTACTGAAGTGGGGTAACCACTGTCCCTGGAAGTTCAGGAAGACCCATGCAGGTCTCGGGTATCAGCCTCTTCAGTTTCTTCATTGATGAACAACATGTGGCTTCTTGGGGAGATGCCTGTCTTAGCCTTTCTTGGGGCTTGTTTTGCAACCCACTTGTCCCCAGTTAACGCTTCCCCTGCCCCAGTGAAGCAGTGGATGAAGAGTGCTGACTCTCGGGATTTTTTGGGCAGACCGTACCAGGATGCATTAAGATTTCCTGCCCAGCTTGGCTCTGCTGTCTTATGCAGCAGCAGCGGCTACTGTGCTCTTCCGGATGCTCAGCAGCGCAGTGCAGAGACAGCAAGAAATCAGCCCTCAGACAGATCAGGAAGAGATGCTGAGGAGAGGCCCGCGTGCTGTTTCGAGCATTTGCAGGCTGAATCTGTTCCAGCACGTTGCCTTAAGCATATCATTACAGGCTACTTTTGCCTGTCGGCTGTTTCATTGCACCAACAGGCAGCAGGGCTGTTAGGTCCAGGGCCAGGGACTAAATGGAAACCTCAAATCTTGCTGTGAGAGGAAACGGTCCTGTAAGAGAAGGAGCGTTGGTGGAGAACTGGGTGGCAGAACATGGTGAGATACACCAACCCCCTTGGCAGTGTCAGGCAGCACAGAGCCTGGGCACACAAGGGGCCAGCCAAGCCCTTAGCAGGCAGGTACCTTTCCTGAAATCATCTGTTCCTGGGCTAATTGTGATGCGAGATATTTGTTTTCTCAGTTCTCTTGAGCTATTCCTATTTCTCAGTCCACAGAGTGGAGGGATTGTGCATGCGCTGGGTGGGTGCAATGAAACCTCCTCGTGCTGCTTGTTCCTGTCCCAGTGGGATTAAAATGTCATGGGAAAGAGCTTCTGGCAAATGAGGCAAATAAGATGCCTGCTCATTTGTGCGGCCATGCTGAAAATCCCCTGCCTTGCCGGATGGAGAAAAGCTGGACCATCAGGGCCAGGCAGGCCTCCTATTTTTTTGGGAGATGTGCTGGTTTTGGGGCAGACACGCTGTGATGGCTCCCTGTCAGCCCTTCCATCACTCTCCCAGGCAGTGGAGACCTCCAGCAAGCTCTTTGAAGGCACAGGTCTCACTAGGCAAGAGTCCCAGACACAAAAAGCACAAGGTAGTTTGTGAGTCACATCTTAGATATAGGAAATGATGGAAATAATACCTTTTCTTGAGATAGGTCTTCTAGGCCAGATTGCTTCTTTAAGTAACATCATGGGTGGTCAATGTCCCATTGCTCTGGGCAAGCAGTTCCATGCAAGCAATTTATAAATAGCACAATCAGATTCCTGTTTCATGTCAAGGGTATTACCATCACTGGGTAGCTCTGGAAATTCCCAACCAAGAAATTTTTCTCTCTAATCCACAATTGCATTTAAACTATTGTGCAAATCAAACATCCTCTACCGTGACAGCTGCAAAATATGTGAGCTGTGTGTCCTTAACATGGCTTTGCCACTGTTCACATTTTCAACCTGGATGCTGAAATATCACTCGATGCTCTATCTTCTTCAGTGCCAGCATTAGGTCTAACGCATAGGGGTAATGGGACCAACCCCATGGATATAAATCAGCCCATCTACATCCACCCAGAGAGCCTTTGCTGACCTGTACTATTTCTGCAAAACCTCTTTTTGTGCTCTGGTTTCTGTAATGGCAAAGCACATGATGCCCAAGGCTCAAGACATATTCTTGGGCATATGTTTGTATGTGCTTCAGATTCTAGCTTTCTAAAACTGAATGCTTTAGGAATTTCCAGCCTAACCTTAGATGTCTGAAAGCTTAAGCTGCAAATATGAGTCAGTCAAGGGAAAGAAACAGGCACGTCCCAGAGCAGGCCCTCTATATTAAAAATTTAGGGCAAATGAACTCGGCTAGGTTTTTCCCAGCTTATGCTAGTTGTAAATCCCACAGCTGTGCCTGGGACAATAGCCTCTGTAACCTGTGATGTGTTTGCTAATGCCCTTCTTCTGCAATTGTCTGAAAAGCTTTGGGAAAAGTTTCTGCCAGGATTAATTTTCGAAATGTAAAAGGCGTGATACCTTCTGCAGGCATTTCTGGACCTAGCATCACTCTCTTACTTCCAGCACCCACGTTGTCCCAAGGTTTTGATTAGAAACTTGAGTTGACAGTGTTGGATGGTATTGTCTCTGTCAGCCCCTAGCCAAACTACCCATTCCTATTAGCATCCTATGTTATACAGCACCTTTTAAATATTAATACCTATAGAGAAGACATTTTGGCAACCATACCAGATAGAAGCTGTCCATCAAAATATAAATCTCTGAAAACTTTTTATCCCTTTTATCTGTGGGTAGAGGCATGACAATAGTTTTCTGTACTTATTAATGCTCCTCATATCCTGTCAAGGTGCCTATTTTCCCCCTGACCTTACATATGTCTGCTGTTTTTTAACCCAGTGTCACAAATGTTTTCCAGAGCATTTTGGAGATTCTTCTCCTTTTTGTCTAAGTTAGTAGAATATCAGGTCTGCAAATGCTGATGCCTTGGATCTATCAGATAGTGATGATATTGTCAATATCTGTTGGCAAAACGTTTTAATCGCAGAAGTAAGTCCCAAGACTACATGGGAAAGGTCCCTTCCAAACGGTATGTTAAAACTGCTCAGCTGCTAGCCCTGTTTTAGAGACCTTGCAGAACCAAGTTGTATTACCTACAAGGATGCTTTTAACGGAATGTACAACAGGTTGCTTAGATTTTGTCACCTTTGCTCTATCTGCTGCCAACTCCTACATCACTACAGGCAGCTGGGAACTGATATTAGATGTTAGATCCTAGGCCCAGCATGTGACGAGCTATAAGACATTTGCCTTAGTGCCAAGTGCAGTATCATTTGTAGAGGCATCTGTGTTCTCACATTTCAACTGCTTTGCACCTCGACAGACCCCTGCTTATGTAGAGAAATTTTAGATGTCTCTGCAAAACCCTGCTTAACAGCTTTGTTGCATTTCCTCCCACCCCCCACCCCAAATTACCTCCACAGATCCCCAGCTACACACACTGCTCCAAGTGTTTGTTCTTGGGAGTTTTGCAGGTCTCCTGTCTGACCATGGTAGGTCTGGTGACACAACTCTCTATGGACAGGATGAAGAAGCTGACCAAGACAACACTATATGCTGCTGAGATGTCCCCAAAAGAAAGTCTTCTTGAATTCAGCTCTTACCTACTAAATCAGTTATTCCGAGTCACCTGTTGGCCCTTGGAAGGGCTCTGCTGTGAAACTAAGCTTTCCTGATCCTATTGTACACATACAAATCCATGCCCTGTAGTTGCCTCGATACCACCTTCTTCCTGACTGCTGCCTGACCTGATCTGCTGGCTTTCCTCCAATGTCCCTTGCCTCACTTTGCTTTTTATTCTGCTTCTGTTCCTTCCCCCATCCCTGATTCAACACAGATTCTTTATCCTTCCCTCTGTGCTGCTCTTGCCACCTGCCTCTTCCATTTCTCCATCCCCTCTTGCTTTTAGTGGGAAAGTTATTCATGGCATTGCACTGCCCCAGGCAAGCTCCAGTGCAAAAATACCTTGGGAGCATGGGGGCATGGCTGGGGTTAGCAGGGTAAGCAGGGCCAAATCCAGCCATATCTTGTAAGCAGGCTGCTCAACCATGCAGGTAAAAGACATGTGGAAAGTGAGAACAGTTGTTGGTGTCCCAGCAACTTGTGTGGCTACAGCTGTGGTTTATGCTCATCTGTAGGGCACTTCTCTCCAGCTTCTGGGACTTCTGCTTGACCTCAGAAGTGCTGTCAGCAGAGTGTGAATTGGAGGACCCGTATGGTCACTCCAATTCCCATCAGAAGGTCAGTTGGTCTCTGAGACTGTGAGATGTGAAAAGGTACTTGTCCCTTTCATCTATCTCAGTTACCGTCCAAAATCAGGGCTTGTTTTGATTTTACTCTCTCTCTTTCAATTCTGGGGCAAGTTCTCCTGGTGTTTAATCCTTTTATCCCTCCCTGAATTTGGCAGGTCTTAGCAATGGAGAGAAGGAAATGGAGGAAAGGAAAAAAGCAGCAAGGACATGACTAACAAACGGTAGTGCCACCCAGCTATGGGCACAAGTGACCCACAGGGACAGCAGAAGCCAGGAGACAAGTGCA
>NW_010528565.1:0-11998 GCF_000687285.1 Phaethon lepturus | reverse complement strand
TCTTTCCCAACTGTGTTTGCCAGCAGATATTCGCCTGTTTTCCTGGACAAGCCCAGCAGCATGGTAGACAGAGAAATAAATAGAGATAGCAGCTTGCGCTATCCAGGCTGTGACTGTTGTGTTACTGACTTGGGAGAGGGGGAGAATGATCCCCTCCCTGCTATCCAAAACCACCCTGAGGTCACCTGAAACCACTTTTATTAAAAAAAATTCTCCTTAAACATGTTTTCCCCTCTTCTGAGAGTTGAGCTGCTCTCCGGCTCACCCTGTGTGCCCAGAGGCTCTGAGAGCCACAGCCCATGCAGGTGTTGTGGAGGACGGAGGGCCCTTCTCCCATCGTGGCTCCGGAAGGGATGGGGGAATTGCTGAAGGGGGAGGGTGACACACATCAGGAACCAGAGCTGCCAGCGGTATGTCTCACGTTTCCTGCTGCTCGGGCTGTAGAAAGAGCTGGGTCAGGTTTGAACAGGAGGTTTAGTCTGTGGTTCATAGCCCAAGGTCAAATGAGATTTCTGAAAGACAGACAGCGGCATGTTGTATTAGATTGTTTTTACAGTGATAACCCAATCCTCAAGCCCCCGGCATCCAAGCAAAGGTTTTCAGGGGGACAGAGCAGCATGGCCATCCTCTCCTCTGACTCATGATTCCAACATCATCTTCCTAGCTCTTGTTGATGTGTCTGTGACCATGGGTAGCTATCCCACTCCCTCAACTGTCACATTTTGGGCAGCACAGTACAAAGATGCCCAGGCTGATACTAGGCCTCCAGATGTTAACCTAACACAAATATTAGTTGCCATTAACATTAGTAAGCAAGGGCATGCACATTCCTGGGGAAATTTTGGAGTATGAGTCTCAATTCCAGATGAAGGATTAATGTTGTCCCAGTCTACTTCGGTGTGGAGGTAGAATTTAGTTTGGCCTAAGAGTATCCTGGGGCTTGGGAAGAGTAAGGAACAGTCATGGAGCATTTGTTCCTGGGCTATCTTTCATTGCCATTGAGTGTTTTCCATCATTTCAGTAAGAATTCCTGTAAACCTCCAACCAGCTCAGCTTCAAGAGTGACTGAAGAGATTTTGATTGGGAAAGAAGACCATATTTAGAGCATCACCCATCAACTGACACTATGCTGTGAGTCAACTACCCAGCCTGTGAATGAGGCACAATTTTCCAACCTCGTCTCCCTTGAAAGTTTAATTCTGACTGGTCTGGCTTGGCGGCAGGGTCCACCATGTCACCTGCTTACAATTCTGCAAGGCAACCCCTGAGAAGATAAAGCCTGGCACACAGTTGCTTACAAACTTGTGGTTGTTCAGGTTATTACCCCGGCTGCATTGCAAATCCCAAGGGATGCATTTGGTTTTTTGAAAAGCAAACAAATGTAAGAAAAGAAAGATATAGATTCTAATGCATGAGACCAAAGAGGTTTGGAGTGACTGGAGGCTATTCCTTAATTCTCCTGCGCTTCAATTTCTGCTTCTTTGATATGAAGAGAAGTAAATGAATAGACTCATTTCTCCTAGACTGAAATTCTCTCCTAGATTCTCTGCTAATACATGGAAATACAGAAATTCTACAGCCCTCTTAGAGGCCAAATTTGCAGACCAGTGATGTGATGATGCAGTTATATTCAACTGCAACAATGAGCTCTTTCCTATCCCTTTGGTTTCTGCAAAAGTTATGTCCTTTTGTAGTGACTGGGTCAAATAAAATCGAAGCTGTGAAGTTAAAAGTAATTGGCTAGGAGGCTTGGAGTCATTAGCAATGATGTTTAACAAATCTTGGGTTACTGGGGAAGTTATGGGGAGGAGGGGAAAAGGTCCTGTTGAATTGTGGACTGGTTTCATTGATTCCCAGAAAATGATGGAAAAGCTGACATGGGATGTAATATAAATCTGTCTAGCTTTAGCTGCAAACTGCTAACTCACATTGTCCATTACTTATTAGAATAAACAGATACCTGTTCTTGGAAGTCTCTTCCTTCCATGTCTGCCATTTATCTCCCTCTTTGATAAATTAAGTAGGATATGCTTCTCTTTTCTAGCTATGAAGGATACTTTCCAAATCTAGTCATTCATTTTATGTAGTGACAAAATATGTTCTTTTTTAAAAATCCAAAATAATTATCACCCATTCTATATGGAGATTATAGTGTCATTATAAATGACACTAATAAAGCAATTGCAAGGGGGTTTGCTCCTGGCATAACCACATTCAAAACATGCTGGTGATTGGACTAGTGTAAATTATCAGTAGAAGTTGCAGAAGACCTAAATAATCTCATATAATCAGAACTAGAAACCAGGTTTAAAGGGTACTCTGGATTACATTGTAACCAAGCTTATTTAAATAGCATGGTTGGGACTCATCCACTTCATGCAAACACCCTTGAATACCATCTTCTTGTCTAGGTCCCCAGCAGAGAGGAAGGCACTTCTTGATCTCAACTCCCTTATTTCTCCATCAACTGTAAAAAGTATTTAGGAGTGGGTTTTATTGCAGTGCATGGGTGTGTAGAGGAGGAGTCCATCTCCAGCTGCGGTGCTGCAATGTTTATCCCCTCTCTAATTGTGGAGTGCACCATGCAGGTATCTAGCTCAGCATATCTCAGCTCCCCTTCTGGCTGAATTCAGGACCTAGTCAATACAGTGATGGCACAACATGCTACTGCAAACAGCAAGACATACAGATCCTAAAACTACATCCAGGAGAGCGCTGGTAGGAATAGGGCACCAGTAAAAAAACCTTACTAAAACATTTTGAAAAAAGTGCCTTCCCCTCTTTTTCCCCGGTGATCTGATCAAAGCAATAGCATTCAAACCAGGCTCTGAAGAAAAGCAGACACTGGGAATGGGTGTGCTTCAACGCTGGGTGGTCTTATATCTCTGTTCCCACTATTGCCTTTGGGGACTGATGTGGTGTCCTCTAGGAAAGAGGCTCTGCAGCCCATCCAGAGTGCCCAGAACTACCTGGGAGCCCCCTCCCAACATGATGCCATTTCTTAGATCTCTGAGCAATCTGCTCTGCTCAGCCTCTTCTTCCCCGATTAATAATGTTGCTGTCAGTTTGGATTACAGCCCTCTACTTACTTTGTCTCAGCTTAAAATACTTGTGGTTTCATATTCTGTCAGAAGAGATATATAAGAGAAGTGCTTTGCTCAAAGTGCAGATGATGATGGAAAAGGAATGTGTTGCTACAAATTCCTGCAGGAGTCTTTATTGGATTCCTCAGGACTTATTGAAAGGCAAAAATATAGGGAGGGAGTGAACAGGATGGGGGGAACAGAGAGCTCACAGGAGCTGCATATGTGGCATTGTGGGAAAGATAAGACAAGCCTGTGGCTTGAACAGAGATAACAGTGAAAGGGTTTCTACAGTTATCTAGGCAATTTCTTTCATTGCTTCACTATTTGCCCTATTAGGGGAAAAAACCCCGCAACATCCAAAACAAAACTGAATGCCCAATTGAAGTTGTTTTAATGGAAATTTAAGTCCCTTGCTTCTTACTGCATTTGTGACAGGAAGAAATTTCCTGTGACTGGTGGACTGGACATGGTCCTTCCCATGTCACAGAGATCTTGATTAACTTCTGCTGGAGGAACGCCTTTTCTTCTGCATTGACTTCACAATATCAGTTACCACTGTAACTCCTGCAGCTCAGCAAACTCATTTCTAAAAAATATAAGACTTCAAACTTGTCTCAATTTGTAGGCAGAACCAGTCCTTTATAAATTATACATCTTAAGAAGCACCCACTCCATATTTATCTCATGGAATTTACACCTTCTAGCTTTCCTGAAAGAGACAACATGGATATATCATTTACTTTTTTAAAACACCGTTTCCCCTCTTCTTATTTTTTAGATTATTTCTCAATCTCTCAGACATATTTTCACATGAAGTGCTGTCTTTCACTATATCTCCTACCCCTCTAGACCTCTTCCCTGTAAATGAGGGATGTTGGTCTTAGCTCCATTTCACTTTGCCTTGTTAACTGAAACAACAGTCCAACACTTACCAATCTAAGATTTTGATATTGGCTTAGACTGGACACCCATGTCTTACACAGCAAAACTGCCCCTGATTTAAGCTAGTATCTCTGTATTCATGCTATTGCATTCTCTGTGCAGTGGAGCTTAATTTCTAACTGGTAAATATTTGATGATTTGGTAATTCTTCAAAGGAGATTCAAACAATTAGAAAAGCATTACATCTTCTAGGAATAAACATGAAATGTGGATTTGAGGCTGACAAAAACTGTAGTGGGGCATAGAAGTAACTATCACTGTCCTTTGCAGTGCTGGGATGGACTGAAGATGCTCCTACCAAAGTAGAGCATACCCACAGAGAAATGGAAGTGGCCAAAACCAGAATTCTTCCCAGTCATGGGAAGAAGGGTAAATCATGACAATAAAATCAAGGTCAACAGCTGATTTCAGAGCTGACAATGTGAGAATGGTTTTTCATGTCCCCTCCTCCGGGTGCATTTATTAAAAACAATTTCTTCCTAGTAGATAAATCTAGGTAGGGAATCCTTTTGAGCAAAAGACTAGTGTGACTTAGACAAATGTCAAACAGAGAAATAGAAGAGAAAGTTGGTAGATTCTTGTGTGAACTCCAAAGTTGGAAAAGAAAGTCAGATAGAGGAGGATAAAGCAGTGGACAGGTTACATCACCTCGGCAACCAGGTGGAGAGCAAAAGTAAGAAAACTCCTATGTTGGCAGACAGCATGGTGCTGTGGGCAATATGGACAACGAAGTAGCATTCCCTTAACCTTCTTTTAGATAGGGCTGAACCCCTGCCCTGCTTGCTCCTCCTCACTCCCTTATCCTATTATCCACATCCAGGAAGACACTTACGGAGCTGTGCTGGTCATCCGAAATCATGCTAAATATGCGTGGTTATATCACATCCCCATTCGGTTCTTATCAAACTGTCCCGCATGCCTTGAAAAAAACAGTGCTTTGGAATAAAAAGGGAGAGGAAAAAAAAGTGATGTGCGTGGCCGTAGATTTGTATATTTGATCTCAGTACTAAACAAAAGATTTGATGGAACACATAGTTGAAGAAGTGAGATTTGGCTAAAAGACTGGTTTATCAGAGGACAATTGTGATAGATCAGCAAACAGTTTGATAAAGCAACTATTTTCTTTTTTTAAAAAAAAAAGATATCTGAACTAGTTTGAAATTACTTCTTAATTTGTCTTTAAACATGCAGGAAGACCTTGCTTGGTTTCCATCACCTGTAGGTTTAGAAAAGGTATTCTTCATTCCAGTATCCTAGTCATTAACTAATGCAAATTTTCATTATGAAAATAATACCAGAACCAGGACTGTACCAGGGGCATTGCATGAAATTTTGTAATGAAACTTCATAATCACTCCCTGGAGACACTTTATTGTCATTGGAGGTAACCTATGTTTTTCTAACTTCACTAACTTCACTTGCTAACTTTTTCTAACTTCTGTAACTTCTAACTTTTTCTACTTCACTGACTCAAGTGAAAACAAGATATATGAATCCACTTGCTTCTCTCTTTGCCACCAGGCTTGTTAACCTCACACTGGAGCTGACCTGTTTTAGTGTGATCTCTTCTTGAAAAGTCCATGTCAGATCTGTCTTAATTTAACATGTTAGTAGCACAAAACTGGCAGGCACTGCCAAGACAGAAGTAATAGTGATATCTTGGGGCATGTCTCTATGTCCCTGACAATGTGTGATAGAAAAGAGATGTAATTCAGGAGTATAGAATGGAAAGATGTACATTTACAAACTCCTAACAGCACCTTCTGCTATAAATTTGGAGTTTGCCTCTGGAAAGCATCAGGGGAGAAGAAAGGCTTATGAGCAGAATCAGCCACTGAACACATTTGAAACTTCATATGATGCAGCCATGAAAACCAGATGCGAGATTTTCAGAGGGTGGGAAGAGGTGGGGGGAAGGAGATGGGAATTGCACAAATGTAGAAGGCTTGTTGCCATCAGATTCCTTCAGTCTTATAGTGGCTAGTGGTTAATAAATTTGGCACCCATAATGGTGGGATTGAGGAGGGTAATTTCTTACATGTGCCTACTGCTTTCTGGTACAAGGAGAGGACTATAACCCTGAAAGAAATTTTCTGAGCATACTGATTCTTGCTTGTCAGAAATTACAAAGAACAGACCTACGTATTTTTAATCCAGTATGGCTGACCCTCTGGGCTGTAATTGCTCTTGTGTGTTGCTGGATAGCAAATGAGGGCACAGCCATCACCAACCACCCTTTCCCATATGGAGGATGAACAGAGGAGCAGATGAGCAATTGAACTGTGACCAAGTGCTAGTGTGGAGAACCTGAAGATTATGGAGCTTCAGTCACTGCCCCTGGAATAGGCACTAGCCTCATAGTAAGTGTCCTCTATGGGGTCTGACATATATTGAAAATGTCTATACCTCCTTGTCTGCCCTACCATCTGCGCTACCCATCTGCCTCTACATCTACCCCTGTCTGCCTAAGGCTGCTTTGAGCACGATGATTTCCAGATACTAATTTCTCTTTCAGCAGTTAATTAATTGATTCAAGTGTTACTGATCTTGGTACTACCATGCACAGCTTCAGTTAGTCTTTCTCAACAAAGTTCTTGTTTCTCCAGGCTCTTGGACTGGTATCTTGAATTATGTTTTCCATTGGGTAATTTCTTCCTGCCATGTAAGTCTATTCTTGTATCACCACTGAGGCTTCATTCATACATGGAGCAGTGCCCACCATATGGACCCCAGATAGAACCTGGACAAAGCACATTTTCAGTATTGCTTAACCAGTTGCTTTCTCTTATAGAAATTACTTCCCTTAGGGGAATTTATTCTAGTCTTGGAAGCCTGTGCACTGTCGGTGTCTAGCCCACGGGACATGATAGCAATGGAGCTATCCAGCTGCTTTCTAAGCTCCCTCATCTCTTGCTTTTCTTTCTGCTTCCTTCTTCCACAGTTAGGTTCTCAACCCCTTCTTTTGCTCTCCCCAAATGCTCTTTTTATTCACTGGTCAGGTAGAAGTTCCATTATTTCATGTGTTGGCCACAAAATCCTTTTCTTTTGCTATTTCCTGTTGTCTTTTCTGGTCTGAGTTCCCTCACTGTTGGTAATACTTGGTTGTTGGCAACCTCACCTTCTGTTGTATATGAGGATGCTTGACCTTAGATTTTGGATTGCTCCAGCTTTGGAGAACTTCCTGTTTGGTGGGGGCCAGTGACTCTCTTGATCCTTTTCCCTCTTTATGTATTTCCATCCTAGCACAGTTTTTAATCAAAATTGAGCATAAACCTCTAACAAGAGGTTGCACAAGCAGTGAAATGGAGTTGTCTCCATATTTGCACCTGGAATTTCTGGGGTTTTGTGTTAGTGCCTGGGTAGACATCAAGGGTTGTAGACAGGTTGTAGGTAGGACAGTTGTCGTGTTAGTGCAAGAGCTGGTTCCCTGTGGCACAGGATGGGTATCACAGGAAGAAAAGGATCTAGGCAAACACCAAAGGAGCTATGTACAGGGCACACTTGTTCATCTTTCCCCCATTCCTTATTACACCAAATACTTAAGAAAAGCCAAACTGAGAGTCAGGGGAGCAAGAACAGGTAGGACAGGTCTGCTGTGCCTGTGGCTTTTTCATGTGCCTACACCCAGGAGAATGAGAGGTATTGCACGCCCCTCCATTGTAAGCTCCTGCTAATGATTCCTTCTGCCTGGAGGACACAGTCAGGATCGATGGAGGGTCAGCCGTTAGACATACATTTCCCAATGCACAGCATAGCACGCAGGGTCAGGGAGCTAATCATCACTCCTATCTTGCCTGCATTGCTGCGGTGTCCAGCCTAGGGCAATTGGAGGTGCATTAAAGATTAAACAAGAGGTGGGGGGTCTAGTGAGTGTGTTGGAGCAATTCCAGGGTGGGTGGGCAGTGGTTGGCCCAAGCAAGTGGATTTCTGCTGCCGCGGCCCCTACTTTAGATCTTTCAGCCGAACAAACCGGCGGCATCTCTGTTGAGACAGAAAATGCCTCTAGCTAAAATTCCACTATCTGACCTCAGAAGGGCTTCAGCTGTTTCTGCCACCAACATAGCAGCTAGAAGAAGAGTTTTAAAGAGGTTGGCCATGCTGAAAGAGAAACGCAATTCTTCAGAGGGCCTGGCAGGACCAAGTGTTCCTCTTCCTTGCTCACCCCTTTCAGCATAAGTACAAACACAACGTGGCTTGAGTGTGGGTTGTTCTCAGATGCCAGCACTGTGCCATGTATATTTACTGCAGGACGTTGACATCTCTTCTAAGGTGGGAGGACTAAACAATTGCCTTGTTTGACATACCCACTCCTAATGTCTCCAATCTTTAAAGTCAGTACATTGCAACTCCTGTCCCTACCGAAATAAAAATATTTTCACGGGATTAGGAAATCACTTTCCATCTGAAATGTGCTTAGTGGCACAGAGGCTCATCCGATGGCTCTGAATACCTTGGTGTCAGTCTCAGAGATGATTTAAGCAGGCAGTTCACACACCTTCCTCTTTTGCAGGGCTAATCTGCATGTTGCATTTTAGTGTCTAGTGTTAACATGTTTATTCTGACTCCAGTGGTCATGGGAGTAGTGCTGGCTGATTGCCATCCTGCAGACCCTACCCTTTGGTTACCCAAATCCATAGCTTTTCTTTGAGCCTTGAATTCACAGCCATCACTGTGTAATTAGCAAAAGAAGAAGAGAGGAAGAGATTAATCCAGACTAATGTGCTGAGTCAGAGTTACAGCCATGAGGAAAATGTGAGACACCCGATTCCTTCTGGCAAGCATTAAAATCTGTCCCCTTCAGGTATAATCAGTTTCAAGGCTTGCCATTTAGTCAAAGATCTTTCCTAAGGAGTCCTGACATGGCAAGGGCTCTTTGTCAGAGCTTCCTCAACTAATGATTCAATGTCCCCACCTGAGCTAGTTGCTCTGTGCTCCCTTTATGGTCAGTGGAAGAATCAGGCCCTCAAAGGATGAATGTTCTCTAAGAAGGGCCAAATGAATTGCCCTGAGCCTTTCTTCTTCATTGAATATGAGCAGAACCTAAGGTGACTGGCTCACACTTGACATCTCACTTTCCAGCTCCAGAACTGAGATGAATCCCAGCCATGTGGTCTCAGGCCCTGGACACTCACCTGCATGCTCCTCTTGCTGATTGAGGGTAATGTTTTCAGTGGCATTAGATGACATTAATTGAAACAATTTTTAGCTGTGCTGATTATCTAGGATTGCTTTGGATCATGGAGCTTCATGTTTTTCAGCTAGACTTGACTGTAAAGCGTCCCCTCAACAGGCTCCCATTCAGGTTTGCCATTGCCAGAAGAGCACTTCAGAACATGGACTGCAGTTGCTATTCTTATAAACTGAGTATTATGTATTTTGTGTGATACAAGGGAAGTGTTATTCATTTACTGGAATTATCCTTTTATCAAGTCAGTTTCCTATTGCATTTCACCCTTCATTGCACTGGCAGTTCATTCTTTTAACAAGGCTGTTTCTATTCTTGAAAGTATATTTAAGAGGTTTTGCAATTTTACCGTGAAATACAGAACATTTCCTTTTCATTTTAAAAATGTGTTTTAAGCATCCTTAGAGCAACAATGTACAAACCTATCATGAAATTAGAAGATAACAGAGCCTCACAAGAACTTTTCCTAAATTGCCTTTGAAAAGAATCTATGATTGCATTTTAATTTTAAGCACTTTTTACTTGTCAGATTTTGTTTTCTGTTTCCTGTTGTAGCCTTTGTTTCCCCAGTCCTGACTTGTGCTGGAAATCTGCTCCTGGGTCCTTTTGTAAACTTCTGGTTAGACTCATGAGAGGGATTCAGGCAGTGGTGACCAAACTTTGCAATGCGTGATTCCAGGTGTTCAGTCACGCACAACCCCAAGTACAGCATTTGTGAGGAATGGATTGCCTACAAAGCAGGATAGCACTGGGTAACTAATCAGGCAACAGGAAATGCTAGAGCAAAGAAGTGAGGTTTAATTCAGCCTCTCTGGGGGTCGTAGGGAGACCATGGGGACAGCATTGAAGTCATGAGCCAACTCAGGACAGGAATGGGGAAGCGGGGTTGAAAGCCAAGGGTCAAACCACTTTCCAGTAGCTCATTGTGAATTAGCAGCAGAAATGCCCCTGCTGTGGGTGTTTGTTAATCAAGCATGGGGTTAAAGTTTCAGGAAGAGTAAATTTATCTCTGGTACGAGTGAGCCCTCAGTGGCTCCGCTGTCTCTGCTGGGTCCCCTCTGAGTGGGCTCCTCTGCACACATGTGAAGAGATTTCTTCGTCACAACTGCATCCTGACTATTTCATAGGGGCTTGGATGACCATTTTTTGATTCTTAGCTCTTACATCCTGGTCAATTACAGACTGTAATTTCTATCAGCTTTTTTTAAAGATCAATCAAAATCTCTTGCAGGGCTTAATCAGTCAGTGATCTGGGTGGGGGAGCTAGTTGTGTGGGCAAAAGCTTATCATGGAAGATTTTAAGATGACAAGGAAAGTTAGATGTATCTTCAGGTAGGAAGATGAAGGGAAGAGGGTCTTTTTTAAGCTAAAATTTTAAGATGATGGACTAACATGGTGGAGAGCACCGTGTTGGAGATTTTCACAGAATTATAGAATCTTTGGGTTGGAAGGGACCTTTAAAGGTCATCTAGTCCAACCCGTCTGCTATAAGCAGGGACATCTTCAACTAGATCAGGTTGCTCACAGCCCCATCCAACCTGACCTGGGTGTTTCCAGGGATGGGGCACCTACCACCTCTCTGGGCAACCTGGACCAGGGTTTCACCACCCTCATTGGCAAAAATTTCTTGTTTGTACCTAATTGAAATCTCTTAGTTTAAAACCATTACCCCGTGTCCTGTTGCTACAGGCCCTGCTAAAAAGTCTGTCTCCATCTTTCTTAAAAGCCCCTTTTAAGTACTGGAAGGCTACAATAAGGTCTCCCCGCAGCCTTCTCTTCTCCAGGCTGAACAACACAAACTCTCTCAACCTGTCCTCATAGGAGGACAGTTCCATCCCTCTGAGCATTTTTGTGGGCTCCTTTGGACCCTCTCCAACAGGTCCATGTCTGCCTTGTGCAGAGGGCTCCAGAGCTGGATGCAGTACTGCAGGCAGGGTCTCACCAGAGCATAGTAGAGGGGCAGAATCCCTTCACTCGACCTGCTGGCCACGCTGCTTTTGATGCAGCCCAGGATACAGTTGACCTTCTGGGCTGCAAGCGCACATTTGGTCTTTTCCAACCTTAATGATTGGGTGATTGCTGGCTCATGTCCAGCTTTTCATCCACCAGTACCCCCAAGTCCTTCTTGGCAGGGCTACTCTCCATCACTTCATTCCCCAGCCTGTGCTGATACTGGGGGTTGCCCTGTCCCAGGTGCAGGACCCTGTATTTGGCCTTGTTGAACCTCATGAGGTTCACACGGGCCCATTCCTCAAGCTTGTCCAGGTCCCTCTGGATGGCATCCTGTCCCTCAGGCGTGTTGACTGCACCATTCAGATTGGTGTTATCTGCCAACTTGCTGAGGGTGCACTTGATCCCACTATGTCATTGATGAAGATATGAAACAGTACTGGTCCCAATATGGACCCCTGAGGGACACTGCTCATCACTAATCTCCAACTGGACATTGAACCATTGACCACTACCTTCTGGAGGTGACCATCCAACCAGTTCCTCATCCACCGAACAGTCCACCCATCAAATCCATATCTCCAATTTAGAGAGAAGGATGTTGTGGGGGGCCGTGTCAAAGGCCTTGCAGAAGTCCAGATAGATGATGTGGTAGCTCTTCCCTTGTCCACTGATGTGGTCACTCTATCATAGAAGGCCACTCGGTCTGGCAGGACGTGCCCTTGGTGAAGCCATGCTGGCTGTCTCGAATCTCTCCCTGGTCCTTCATGTGCCTTAGCATAGAATCATAGAATCGTAGAATCTTTAAGATTGAAAAAGACTTTTAAGATCATCA
>NW_010528564.1:21421-43100 GCF_000687285.1 Phaethon lepturus | reverse complement strand
CCCCCCGGCTCTGCTGTGTTACCGCTGTGGAGCGGGTACCACACTGAAGGGCGTGCAGAACCTGTTCTCTCCAGACAGAAGCAGGAGAACTCCAGCCTTGCTGTGAATTGCCTTTTCCTCACTATACTGGAGTTTCTTAATTCCCTGTATGCACCATGTGCAGCCAGGTATTATAATCCTATTTTGATCATAATAATAATTATTTTGTTTATAGTAATATTTTTATCACTTCTGAAGCAGAAGAGTTTTCCTATACAAAAAGCGATTCTAGGCCTATTTCTTATTAGTCCTATCACAGTAATCCAAATACCACCTAATTAGATATTTTTCATTGCTTCTGTTTCCTATTGCTCAAGTTACTGAAATATCCTTTGCTGTAAATGACACTGTGATATCTTGCTGATTTAGTGGCACTACAACCACAGCAGTGGGACAATCGTGCCTCTATAGTTACCCATGCAATAGTTGTTTCCTTTATCTTTCCTTTATTTTGTTACTCTTGCCAGCCTTTCCCACCAGTGAGAACTAGGCCGTATTTCGTCTTTCACATAATCCTGTATGGAATAACTGTTACAAGTTTCCCAACATTTTTCTTTGCAGTGTTTCTGCAACCTTCAGTCTCCTACTTCTGAATGAAAAGGTGAGAAATCAGGAGGTGTCCTCCAAAACAAATGCCCTTCAGTTTAGGGAAGGTGGGAGATTAATTGAAATGCTGAAAGAAAGGAACTGGAGCAACTGGAGCTGCTTTTGCGTAGGAGATTTGAGTATCACTTGTTCCACCGGGCTGCAGCTAAAGTGGAAGTCAGTGTACATCAAAGCCAAGTTGTAAATCAATACAATAAAAACTTATGAAAGATGCGATTAGACCTCTGTATCTGATGTGTATCTGTCCCACCCTCAATTCTGCTGAAAATTCGTATCCCAGAAACTTTTCTGTAAGTTTTATGTGAACATTTTGTAGGAATTAAAGGCCTTTGTGTTTCACAGTTTTGAAAAGCTCCACCCAAACGCATTTGAAATTCTTCAATGCGTGGGAAGATCCCTGCCACAGTCTTGATCACTGTGAGTGATTCCAGGTTCTGCAGGGACCTATGGTCCCTTGCCTCAAACCTTAATTCTCTAGCTCAGCAAGGGACAATCTGTTGCAAGCTACACAGTTGTTTTTTCTGCTAAGAATATATACGACTCCGATCCTTTTCTCTTAAACTGAAGCCAATCCATTCTTCAATGTGTTCCCATGTGAATGAGTCACATTAATGACTCCCAGTTGTCCCTGGTCTGGGATACACATAAAACGTGTAACAAAAAAAAAAAAAAAAAAAAAGCACCAGTAGCAAAATTCAGCTCAATTTATACCCTAACATGCAAAGAAGGAGCACCGTAATTGAACAAATCACAATGTGGAAGTTTCAGGCAGAATCACCGAATTACTGTACTGTGTAACTGTAACATTATTTCTGCTTTTATTATTTCCTGAATTGCTGAGTAAAAACATTTTGAATGCATCAGATGATGTTCCTGAGGTCATTACAAGGAAAAATCTCTTTCTCCTGTTACATAGAGTGTGGCTCCCTATTGCTGATTTCACACTTCGTATGTGAAATAAGCACAAATCATACAATAGAAACAGAAAATTAAAATGAAACCATCTTCTTTTAGTTTTTCTTCATTAACATTTCACATACTAGTAAAGAAGTTATTTCTGTCTTCTCTGACTTGGATTCCTTTTCAGTTTCTTTTCACAGTTTCTTTCTAAATTTTGAAAGAACCAGTCCAGATATCCTCACAATAAGTAATATTTCTGGATTTGTTTCTGTCTACTTCATATACTACAGATATGGTAGCCAAGTTCCTCTGGCTTCGCTATGTGCCATTTCACAAGGCATATTGCTTGAATCAAGAGGTGCTTTGTCAAAACATGTTTTGAAGGACTAAATTATCTTCTCATTGCTCAACAGGTATAACAGGATTCAAATTTCTTTCCAGAAGTAAAAGGTGTTCTCATGTAATACTCCTTGTCAGGAGCAAGAACTGCCTAGTGAAATAAAAGCTTTAGGAAAAAAAAGCATCTTAATTAACATTGCCATCACAGGAACATAATACTATCAAACCATCTCCAATTAGATTTTTAGCAAATTGAAACTGATAAAGTAAACAGACTGTATGACGGTGATTAGCAAGGCGCTGACCAGAATTTAGTCACTATTATATACGTGAATCATTGAAAGTAAAACCTCAAAGGCATTTAATCAGAAAAAGATTATGTCAAAGGTAAGTATGAATAACATCTCTTCAGTGTATTTTGAGAAAGTGTGGAAGCAAATAATAATATTTGTATGTGGAAGTTGTTACTGACAGTAGATTAATAGAATGTTTTCAATGATTGTTTTTCGTTAAATAATCTAAATATAAATGTAATTTAGTAAAAATAAATATTGTTCTTTTACTAAAAAAGCCTTTTCCTTTGGAAAGTAAAGCTAAGATCTGCTACTAATAAAACAAAATATTGCAAGCTATTCCATCATTAATGCCTGTATAACCATTTAAAGATTGTAGTCATAATTGCTTCAGTAATATTTTCCCATATTGTCTTAATGATTTACAACAGTTCCATTTTCCTAGACATTCCAATCTACAACTCAGGTAAAGAGGACTGCAATTTATACAAAAAATGCAAGACTGAACCTTGGCAAAAAAACCCCACATTCACTCCACAGTGCATAAAATACTAATTGTACTTTACACCAGCATACTCATCTCTAAGTTCTCTTCAGCAGCAGGATCCCTGAGCAAACCGCAAGCGATCCGTTCCCAGTCCTCCTTGGCAGGCACTTGCAGGCATCCTTGTCAGAGACGAGGACAGGCTGAGCCCCCATTTTGTGCAGTCTGGGAGCTTCTGTGCTCAAGGAAATATTAGGGCAGATGTTTCTGCCAAACAATAATCACAAAGTAGGAAGAGAAAATCCATTGGGAAAGGGTTCTTCTGCTCATTCATTAACTGTGACGGACAATGCTTCTAGAAGGACTTTTTCTTTTCTCCTAGACACAACTGGACAAGGTGCGGGTGCTGAGCAACCTAACAGAGTTGAACAGGAAAAAAAACAGAATGCAAACATCCTTTCAAGTCTCAGTCTCTGCATTAAAACTCCATTTACTTCTCTGTTGTTCTCGTGTAATGAGCCATCTGCAGAAAAGTTTGCCACCATTTCTTTCCTGCTTTGTTTATTTAGAATTCCTCCTGAACTGTAGAAGTATGATTTATGGAAAGGGGGGAAAGGATTCCTTTCTTATTTCATACTACTCTCGTAGCTCATGCACCACTGTCTTGAAAACAGATATGGTGTAAGCAGCTGAATACTATGCCAGAAGGTTTTTGGTTCCTGTGAAACTGAACGACATTTGACCTCAGAGTTAATTTTTCCAGATTTCCACTAATGTTACAGACAGAAGATGCAGATGCAATTAAACTGAGGCCTGTGATGTACATCATCAGCCATTTCAAGTTTTGTAAATGGTTTTTACTCTACTGCTTTTGGTTTGTATTTCTCAAAGCCTGTTTTAAGTAGGACAGCTCTTTTTTTTTTCTGGGAGAAAAAGACAGTAAGAAAATAAACCATTACTAGTGTTCTGGAAACATATTATTATTCCTATTATTCTCTTAAATTCGGCGTAAAATTTTCGGGACACGTTATATTTAGAAATATATATATACACACATTGATAATTTCTTACAAATAGATTATGGTTAAGAAATAAATGAATGTGTGGCTAAGAGTAATGGTGGTACCATAGAAAATACTGAGCCAAGTGATAAGCTGAATTCAAGTGCTACTAGAACAAATGTAGCCTGCATTTTTTACTTCTACAAACAGTAATTTCAGTGTTCAAAGTGTTTTAAGCACAAACACCACAGACAGTAATATCTAGCTTAAATTTCTTCATGATACAACTGATTTCAGTGATACTTTCATTCATAAGTCTTAAGAATAAAATTACAGCTCTAAGCACCTTGCGGGAATGCATGCTCCTCTTTCCATTGTCCTGCAGGTTGCTTGGGAAATCACAAAGCTCTGGAACAGCAATGCCGGTTTAAAGGGAAGGTTGTGACAAACGTTATGTCGTGACATTGTGGAACAAGCATTGCAGGTTGTTTACAGCCCAACACTCTTCCTGGGTCTTACACTGGAAGCCAGTGTAAAACTGCTATTGACTTCAATGAAAGGCATAAATGCTTGTCTGCTAAAGACTGAAGTACAGTGTGTTTGTTTAACCAGTTCAGATGACTCTCCCAAATTCCTTGGAGCACCGGATGAGACAATATTTATGCATGTTAAGATGGAAGGCCTGATTCACCACTGCCTTCCACTTGCACATTTGTAAAAACTTGAGTGCACCTTCTGTTTTGCCAAGTCCTTCACTTCAACCAAGCTTTTGTCCTCTTAATGTTTTCAGTCTGGTGAGGCAACTGGCTATCTGCCAAGGTTGCTTGGATCATCTCACCTCTGAAGTTCACAGATCAACAGATTTGGTGGGAATATTAGTGAACTTGTTAGGCTCATTTGTAAACTGCTTTTAAACAGATGTCTATTAATTAATAGCTTACGATATTAAACTAGCATTGTTTATGCGAACATGATTTTTAAGTGATTGATCCAAAGTGTCTACAGGAATACTGCAGTGAGAATGACAGAAATAAAATTGTACCAGTTATAGGTTAATTTATAAACTCCCTTCAGGGAGTCATATCTTTAGTGGAAACAGAGCAAGAAGCCGAGTTCCAGTTTTGATCACTATCAAAAAAGTTTCTTTTTATTTCCAAAATAAAGCATAATTAAATTAGATGCTTACAGATGTACCCAATGATGCTCCAACTTTTCTAATTCAAAAGCAGATTTGTATTTGGAGTTTATTTTGAATAGCTATGTCACATCATACTTAAGGCATTGACATTTCCAGTGTAAAAACTCATCTGGCATTTCTGAGTCATAACTGCTGGCTGTTTTTTCTGGACTCTGTCTCCTTTGATTATCTAGCATACCAACATAAAGAATAGATTTTAGACTAAGTGAGTATACTGATACCAGGCTTTATGGTCTTACTGATATCAGCTGGACATATCCTGAATTACACTTCAAAGTTCAATTAGTTCAACTTCAAAGGACAAAGTACAAACTTCATTACAGGTTACCTTTTATGAAGTGTTCTACATAGAGTTGACTCTTGACTGCTATTTGGAAGAACTAACCATTATATAGCCTGCAAAAAGACCTACTGGCTACTGGAGTTTGGTAAGATGTTGTGACCTCCCCTGGAAAAAACCCTTTTCTCATCAGTATTTTCCAAGCCAGTCACAATAGTTGTAATCTCCCAGTGGAAAAGGTTTTTCAGGCGGTGAGGAAATAGTAAACCAAGCTTGGGAATGGATAAATATTATTTTGCGAGTAAATCAGAACCTGAGATTGCAGTACTTCCCTTAAGCAAAGAGGAACATATTTTCTGAGTGTGAGAAATAGAGTTAACACTGTAAGTATGTGAGATTCACCTGTTTCATATTTATTCTTCTAAATTCCTTAGTGGTGCATCTAATGACTATGAACAAGAATATCGTTTCATTGAATAACAGAAAATTTAGTTTTGGCTTCAACAAGAAGATACTTGGATATACAGACAAGTTTCCACGGAAAAACAGGTACTTCGTATCATTAAGATGGGATATTTATTGAACTCCAACTTGCTGTAAGGTATGAATGTATGGAGGGTAAGTTATCATGATTCATGGGTTGCACAATAACACGTTTATCTGTGGAAACAGGTTTGGTGTGTGACCTCTATGACACTTAGACTGTATTATCTTACACCTCAGATCTTGTATCTATCCAGGATCAGCCTTACCTCATGCACAGCCACCAGCCCTGCTGCTTGTAAGCCATCTAAACTGTCTGTGGGAGCTGTGGGTTGTCTGTGTCATGCTACTGTGCTCCATCCTGAGTAGAATTCATTCCCAGTGATGCCAGAGAGTCATCTTCTCTTTTTCTCTGGATGCAATCTATCTTTTTTTTTTCCCCCAAGACTTTCTTTTTCTCTTGACTCTTTTCAGATCATCACCGCTTTCTAGTTCCTACACTGCACTTCCTGTTACTGGACTTAACATGTACTTTTTTAAAAAATAAAATCAATAACTGCTTGTTTGCAGATGTTTTTAAATAAAAAGATGTCGATATTTGTAAACACTTTGAGTGCAAGGGTACATGAACTCCAAGATAAATCTTATACTTGTCCTAGGTAATATAATCAATAGATTACTCCCCGAAATAAAAAATTCTTTCTACACTTTCTTCCCACAAACATAAACCCCTGTACACAACATTCTAATGACATTTTCTCTATTTTCAAACCTGTATATATGCATGGCAGATAGCCTTAAGAAACTCATACAAACTGTTGCCAGATCAAATTTGGAGATGGAATCAAAACTGTCAGGGCTCAGTGGAGAAGCCACTCTTGACCACTGGATTACCTCTGCCTTTTCTTCTAATGGGCTTGAACCGCTTCTACAGGCAGTGTAGGGAGAGTGCGATTCTGTAGAAGAAGGAGAAATGTTTTTAAATATAACTAAAAAATTTATATAAAATGCCAATTTCCTCTGTAAATAGCTTACTTCTTACCCTGTCCTGCTTCTGCTCGTGTAGGTCCTGGATTTCCCTAGATTAAGTTAGGTGGAATTTGAGGATTGTGGGTGGAGGTAGTTCAAATCTGCACTAGCCAACAAGCCCTAGTTACATTATTGTAATGTAGGTCGTAGATATATTACCATACCTCGGCATCCTGCAAGTAACATATGCTCCATTCACAAGCCTTCCTCCTTCAAGTTTTTTTTGGGAGACCCAGGTGGCCCTTTTGTTTTCAAACTAGCCACTTAAATATTCATACGACTTTAAAACTGATTGTTGGCTCAGAACAATAAGTTTGCTCACAGAAATCCTAGATAGTAATGTTTTGATAAAAAAGGTAAGTTGTACCAATATCACTTGAAAAATTAAAACAGTTGTCCCCAAATTTTACTGTTTGACAGAAAACTGTGGAGCAAAATATTCACACCTCTTCACTGATCGTCCCACATGCTATTAAAATCTAGATTCACAGAGCATAGGTGAGCTTGATAGCAAAAAGGTAATTTATATTGTTCTCATTGAAGGGGCCATGTAAAATGAGGATCATGATTTTGAAAGATGCACAATTTAATATTAATAAAAATTGTTACCGCTTCTTGTTCTTTAATGAAAGTGACAAAATTATTTTAACACTGTTCCTATAAACAAGAACAAGTGTCTCTAAGAAATAGTAATTCTGGTTCTTCTCTTTTCTACTTGGCACATAATATTTCAGGAAAACTGTTTAAGTCCATGGAAGTCTTAACGTAAAAGTACTGTGGGAGAAAGATGCACACAGTTTCTTTCAAGTTGCATTTCAATTCTTCATTTTCATTTAGATTCCACTACTGAAATTACATAAACAACAACTCTGTTTTAGCTAAATTATCATGTCAGGTGAAGGTGGGGGTAATATACAGTTTATATTCACCTATTCATTTACCTTTTCATATCAATATGGAAAAAAGATCTTTGTTTCCTTCTCCTCTAAACGCTTTTCTCTCCATTATCCAAGAGTGAAATGACTTATATTAGCCTATTTTCCACAATGGCTCTTCAGTCAAGATTCAGGGTTTTTGTCTTTGCTTTACCAATTCAAGAACTTTTAATCATCAAGGAACATTCCTAGTTACTATATGGATAAACAGACACAAATACATGATTAAATGCCCTGTGAAGAAGCAATAAGCATGAAAATGCTCCTATTAATAAATACTTAACATAAAACTGAAAGACTATGGTTATGGAAAGCACATTGTAATAGAGCAGAAATGTCAAAAAAAGGCTATCAGGATTCTGCTGGATTTTTTCCCAACATTTCCTTGATTTGTATCACGATATTAAGTCCTGTCTAGCTAAATCCTAGGCAACCAAGCATGGCAATGCTTAGCTTTTAGACATATTCTGCTTAATGGAGAATGATGTGTGTGTCCATGAACAGATCCACATGATCCACCAAAAAATGGGATCCACAGGTGTGTATGTTGATCTGGGGAGCCACCCATAACAGTTTGTAGAAAGTGTTGAAGAAAAAGGTTGGGTGAAAACCTTCCCCCTTTCATGGATATAGTTATATCTGAAGAGGCACATCTCTCTCAAAGGTAATACACTGGTGAAGTTGGAGCCTGTGGACTAAAAATGCTCTACAATTGCCATTGGTTTTAATGGATTTTAAGTCAGTCTCCTAAACTACTACTGCATGCTGACATCCACAAATAAATATGAATGGGAATTTCTTATTAGAAAAGATTTAATTTTAAAAATAACAAAAAATAAAATATTTTGAGGCTATGGAACCAACCAGAAACCTCTGTGATCAACATTTCAGCTAGAATTTGTTTCAGACAATAGAGATAGGGTTGGGTACACCTATAATGATGCTAAGGAAACCTCAATTGTGGCATAACAACATGCTGTCACACTGCCTGAATGCTCGCTGTCCTGCACTAGTGCTCACAGTCAGAGGTGGGTTTGTAGGGCAGAAATCCACTACCTCTCAGGTAAATCCTATTCTACATGGCATAGAAAAATGTATCTTCATTCCACTGCATCACCATTTCCTGCAGAAAAGAGCATTTGGTCTATTTACAAAATCTGAGCAAGACCAGGGAGCCAAACCATGAAACATGTATATCAAACTGCCATGGTGCCACTATTGACACAGCTGGATCATCTGGATGGCAACAATTCTGAATCTTAATAAAACAGGGGAGGGGGTGTTAGAAGAGAGAGGGGAAAAAGAGACATGAAGGGATTTCTTTTCTTCCCTCCCTCCTTTTTTTTTTTTTTTTTTTTTTTTTGCATATGTTCTTTTGGTATGAAAGAGAAACAGAAAGAGAGAATGTGTAAAAACAGATGTGGAACTACAAAGCCTCCCCACAGACTTCTTTAGAAGGAAGATGTACAAAAAGAGCAGTCTGTGTGGCCACTAAAGTACAAACTGATTCAGAAAGAGGATACGAAAAAATGTTACAGTAAGCACATAATTCATGGCAAAAGTTGAGATGTATAGAACTATCCCAGAGTAGCAGGGAATTAGTTTTTCTTGCATGATTAAATACAGCTAGTGTTTGCAAATATGGAGAAATCAGTGCATGGCTGATCTAGAGCATGCAAAGTTTGTCAGGAAAATTTCTTAGACAAATCTGATATAGCTGTAGCAGGGGGAGACAAGCTGGTAAGCTAACTTACAACCTCGGTCCATGGCAGCTATAACTGCAGTATTATGGCATTGCTGATATAAGTAAGATCCTCCTGTCATCTGAGAATCTCATTCAGTCCTTTAGCACAGAATGATGTGTCGTTCTTAATATTGTCCAAGCCAAATTCCAATGGCAGCTCATCCTCATTGTTACAACAGCGGTAGCCTCTCTAAATTACAAGGGCAGCTTCCTACCTTAGTTCTGAGTCACCTCAAGGAAAATGTCTCTCTATATTTTCTATAAGATTTTCAAGACTTACAGATCTTTTTCTGATTATTTTAGAGTCTGAACTGTTATATATTTTTTCTGTAGTCCTATTCTCACTTTCACATTTGCAGTCCAAAAAAAACCCCTAAATGCCCAATGCTTTTGCCACTTTTGAATTGAATAGTGGTGCTTGATTAGTCACTGTTTCTCATACAGTGCTCCTTCTGCAATTTCACATTCTGTTCTTTTGTTTTGTTTTTCTTATAGTTTCTAATACTGAAATATATTGGTTTTATTAGTGAAAGACACTTAAAATGTACACACGAATTATATGGTAAGTGGAAAGTGTGATTTATGCCTCTGTTTTGACTGTTCATTTTTTACCCATGTATTATTTATCATTGTTTTTAATACAGTGAAACTTTTTTGTACAGAAGTTGTGCTTTTCACTTCATCTGTTGCAGCTGTGATCTCCTCAGTCCCTATCGTCTTCATCAGCTTCTATTCACCACAACCTGTTTCAGTACATGGCCCCAAAAGTTGTGGTTATTTTCTGGATTTCATAGACCAACATTTCAGACTCATCTCTTCTTAACAGTGTATATTGCTGAAAGCGGCTTCCCACTCATTCATACCATTTACTGCTCATACCATTACACAGTTCCCAAGTGTCATTATCATAGAAGCATGCATACATTCAACATAACTGAAATGCTGGGTGGGGTGGTCCCTCCTGCTTTGTGGTAGAGGCAAGAGCAAAACATCATGTGTGATTTCAACACTGTTAAGTTGTTTATTGATAATCCAGAAGCGATGTGGCTGAATCAGCATTATCTCCACTGTAAGAGGTTTCTGGTGTTAACTCTTCTGTTGCCTATTACCATGCATAGATCACAGATAGAGAAATTCCCTATCCTGTCATCTCTTTTGACTGGAAATGCCTACAGAAGTCTGTGGACGCCTTGTACCAGAAATGGCAGCAGCATATGTCCCTCAGTGAATACTTTTCTTTGTTTTACCTCTGGATTTCAATGATACATGATGAAAATACAATAGAAATGATTAAGTGTGATAGCAGCTTTGACTCAGACTGTCTTTATTTTCCAGACTAATTATCCTACAGAACTTCACTCTCCTACTCAGACTGCTTCAAAGCTTCTCCAGCTGGGCATGTTCCTCACGCACAGCATCAGATGATATTACTGTCTCCAAATCAGTTGGTACTATCATTCAAATAGCAGCTTCCTGATTCAAACCTAAAACCATAGCAGTCTTCTCATTAATTATAGTAACAATTTGGAGGAGATTGCTGTTGCGCATTACAGCAGTACACATGAATTAAAACATCAACAAAACACAGTTGTGTTTAGAGTTCGGTAGTAACAGACGGGTGTTCATGTGCAGCTATTTCCTAACAAACGGCTGAACTCTTTTTCTGCTTTACATAGTGGAATTGTATACTATTTAAGCCAGAGCTAAACTTATCCAGCATTCCACCCAAGTATCTGAACTGTTTGCAGCAAAGACACAAAGTTAATTTTCACTCACTTATTCCCATATAGCTCTGCTGAAGCTAATAGAGTTGCATAGGTCTGACCAGAATTTGGCGTCAGCTTTCTGAGCACATCTGTTCATTTCATGACAGCCATTTCTTCGTGGGTTATGTTAGTTAGGACAGAGCCAGATGCCGATCCCTTTCTCAAAGCAACTTATTCTTTAAGCGATCCCACTGATATAAGCACCTTGTTTTTACTAAAGAACAACCAGCCTGCACCTGACAGTGACACTTCATAGGAAAATTATTTGTTATTTTCCTCTATGTGTCTGTTCCTTCCCCTTAGCCATCAAACACCCTGTTAGATACAAACAGTGTCACCTGGCACCAGCTAAGTGCTATTGAATCCTGAGGGAAGGGAGGACACAGTTTATCTCTATGGTAGGATAAATCCTGTTTATATTGCTTAGATGCTCTTAAGTTATATGCTGGCAAGGCAAGCTTCACAATCTGCCAGGGATTTATAGGAAACCTGGCAGAAATGGGCAAGAGAAGGTATTCTTAATCAACATACCCCTTTGTTTCTTCTCTTCCCCCCCTCCATAGACTCATAGCCACTAAGCCAGCAGGATCTACCCGTGCCAGTGACTGCAGGACTTCTGGCTCAGGAGGGGGCACAGATGCCTTGAACCACTAAGTAACACCCCCTCGTATATTTTTTATATGCTGAGGGCTCCATGCCTGTGCACCTGGTTTGGGATAACACATTATCATTCAGCTGTTGATGACTTTGAATCCAGTTGAGAAAATGGCTCATTTGAATTCTCCACAGGTTGTTTGCTTCTCCATCGAATTCACTACCTGATCACTTCTAATTAGAACAGTTGCAATGGAAGAGTTGTTTTGTTCTGTGCAGTTAATAATTATTTCCTCCCAGTCAGGACACAGGACTTTTCCTAGTGGGGTGATCTGTAAAAGAATGTTGAAAAATGTAGGTTTGTTCGCAGATCAGAAGGAAAAGGTTAATGTAAAAAACTTAAAAGATAACATTCAGATTTTCTGCTGCAGGAGGTTTCACAATAGTAAAAAGATTTTAGTTTTATATTATTTTTCTGGTATTGTCAGCAATTTCCATCACCAGCATTTATTTTCCAAAATACATGGTTTGCATGTAATCATAATATACTTCTTTTTTTTCCTGATTTTCTTCTATAATCATAGCCAAATTTGCCTACATTCATGGGCTTTGGACCCCCAAGATTTCTCAGTGAAAGAGTGTTATTTTTTGCCTTACAACAAAACTACAGGAAAAAAGGTACTATCATTTTACTTAAGAAAAAATGTATGTGACAAACAAATTCACAGTGTTTGGGGCATTATCATCATTTTCTTAAAGCTATATGTTGTTTGTATAGGGACTGTTGCTGTTGTCATGGGTGGAGACCAATAACACAGAGGAAAGAATGCTGCTAGTTGAAAAATCATTGTTTGAAAGCATAAATAGAAATGTGCACACAAGCAGGAGGCAAGATGAAGCACCATTTTTGGTTAAAAAAATAATAAAATAAGAGTATTGGGTGTTTGAGTTCCACTAAGTTAGAATAATTACATTTAAAGCACCTCTGTAGGTTACCAGCTTTGAAGCGCGCAGAAAGAAAAGTAATGACTGATAAGTGTTTGCGAGTGTTCAATTTGTAATGGCTAGAAGAGATAACGCCAGCTCAGTTTGATACTAATTAAGGACTTCTTATTTCGCTTTCAGCTCTGTGTCCAGTTGTACAATAAAATTACACATTTTGACATAATTTTTTTTGCTACTTGTATCCCTGAGTATAACAAGTGACTGTCACTGTACCTCAGTAATTTAGGTATCATTATACAATTAGCTGAAGTGCTTGTTTGCATAATTGTAAATCAGCTGTGTGGTTTTGAGTTGCATGTTGCACTTGTAACTGATTTGTAATATAGCCAAGATGAGAGACGGTGTCTTAGTTCTCTGCTCTTCTCCTATTAGCTCTGAGACAAAATTAGACGTATGAGAAACAGTAGAATGTCATTAGGCAGCTTAATTAATCTAATTTACTTAAAGTATCTGAAGCATTATTCATCTAGCAGAAGTATTATGTGGATTAAAATGAATCAAACATAATGACTTCCAGCTTGTGCCTCATACCTTTCTGTTACCCTGGCTTAGTTTTGAATTGAAAGATTTGAATTAAACACAAAGATTTGAACTCAAGTTTTCCCTAAATCAGACAAGCCAGTCTTCTGGCTGTCTCTGAGCAAGAGGATTCTCTTTTTCTGGGCCTGCTATCAGGCGACTCCTTTGACCATGTTGCATCTACCCTTGGGAGTTTAGTCTGAGGTCCAAGGACCCACCTACTGGGCCTCTTTCCATCCCCTGTCTTACTCTTCCGGATGTAGCAGGATTTAAACATGAACTACCAACTCGGAAATCTGCAGACATCTGCTGAAGTTAATGGAGCAACACTGACTTATGTCAGCTGATGGCCTGGTCCTCTGTAAATAGGAAAGTCGGTTCTCAGCACTTGTGTCCCGTGTGCTGTGCCCGCTCCGTCTCGCGTGGCATCAAGTCCCACAGTCAGCTCAGGGGGGGCCAGGCTCAGCTCTTGGCCTTGTCTCAGACATAAGCCAACTCCTGAGAGAGGCTCAGCCACGGTCACTTTACTGCCATAGTGAACCTCATTCTCAGACGTTCGCGACAAACCCTCCCTGCGGAGGGCCGGTGTATAATTTGACAGTGCAAGTAATACAGGTGTGTTAGTTGCTCACATCACAGAATGAACGTGAGGATATCCAGCTATTTGTTTGAGTTGCTGCGACCTTCGCCCGTGAAGGCCCCTGGTTCTGTACTCAGTCTACCGACAATGTTAGAAGCTACCTCAAATGCAGGAAAAAGTGAGGTGAAGCTTAAGGCCTTAACGCATCAAAAAGCTTCCACAAAGAGGCCTGCCCACAGCAGCAAGCAATTCGTACCTGTCCAATGGTGTTGCGAACTGCTTGGGCTTCAGGGTGAGATTTTCTTTTGTTCCAGTGCATTTCCCTCACCCTTCCAGACTAAAGACCAAGTCTTGAGAGGAGAGCGGGTAGGTGGTTACATTATGTGCAGGTGATTGCACAACTAGTGTATTAAACTTACGTCATCTCATGACAAGGTTTGCACAGTACCTAGGTAGCATGCACTGCATATCACCTCTGCCTCTGCTTTTCTCGAAAGAAAGGTATTCTCCATAAATTATACCAGCTGCCACATCCTTTTGGTTCATATTACCGGATTTGTGAACTAACCGAGCAAGACACAGAGCTAGACCGACGTCAGTGTACTGCATGGTAAGCATACTGTCTTGCAGGAAATGGCCACTTACATTGAAGTACGGAACTTCCATGCTTTTACATTCCAGTCTTGAACTAAAAGCAACAAGAATCAGCAACAAGAAAAATACCTGTCTATTTTTAGCATATTCATGTTTATATTCCATGTAATCTTACTACTTGACAATATGCCAGTACTGTTGCTTGATATGTCAGAAAATTATATGGGATTTTTTTGCTTCTTACCTTTGCTTCTCCTTATTTTCTCTTCAATACTACCCTCTCCTTTCACTGGAATCTCTCTTTTGTTTCTTTATTTAATGGACAAGGACAAAACCTGCCACATGGTAACTCATGGAGGATATTCTCCAAGCTGGTGAATCATATCTATATGATGCCTTTTTTTCCTCACAAGTTTCAAAAGACTTTACCTTCATGGAGCCTTGCATAGAGGGGTTAAAAGACAAATTTATTCCTCCTCTTCTTTCAAATTCATGTAGAATTAGTTACACTTGTCCCTGCTATAAACCCAGGAAGAAAATTTCTGCTAGGGCTCAGAGTCCTAGACAATTCTCCTAAACATCGTCTGGTTTTATTTTCCCTCTTTGAAATCAAATTAATTAGTGGCAACACATTATTTCTTCCTGTCTGTGCTTTATCGTTTCAGAATTTCCCATTTAGGAATAATAAAATTATTCCTAATTTTAGGAATCAAGATTTAGGAATCTTGATTCCTAAATAATGAAGAAATAAATACCAGTTTTAGAAAATGTTGTTTCTTTGGGAGGAAAATAAGTGGTTCTTCTCTTGAATTCGGAATGACCTGTGCATGTCACTGCGTTCTCTCCAAGATCTACTGAAGATGAGCTAAAACAGCCTGACCACTGTGAAAGGAAGAAAGTGTAAAGAAAGGAAAACATGAACATTTGCATTTTGAGATATAATTGCATCAGAAAAACTAAAGCTAAACTTTGCCATTGATCTTCACCTTTGGTTCAGTAGCCCAAGATAGTAGGTGTTCCAAATTCAATATTTCTTCTCTGCTATAAGTCTGTCATTAAATAAAATCTTGAAAATAATAAAGCATTTTTCATATTATTCAGCTTTTTTTAACTTTCTTCACGGAAATAACCAGAACTATTTAACATAATTTACTGTAATTTTGCTCCCAGTATGGAACAAAATTGGTTTTGACTCTATAAAGATTTGGTTCCTCACATTTACATATTACAAAAACAGTCAGATGTAGCTTAAGTCAAGCCCTCTTTTTATTTATCTCTTCCACTTTCCACAATGTGCCCAAAGTCAACAGAGGAGAAAAATGTCCAGATAAATACCTCTTCACTTTTATCCATATGTACTTTTGATGTCCTTACAGACAGAGTTTTTTTAAAATTAAAAATGGAACTTTTTCTATGTAGGCAGGCAGGATATTATGTAACAAGACCCTAAATACATCTAAACACCACATCATCTTCTGCTAAAAAGTGAAGGACAAGAAAAAGTGAAATCTGGCATCATCGATGCCAACAGAAATGTTACTATTCATTTTTATGAAGCCACGATTTCTTCCAAAGATTAAAACATTGGATATGTGTTTTCATTTTCATGATTCACAAAATACACTCCAGAACAACATATTGCTACTGCTTCCCACAATTTCAAACCAAATAAAACTGGGGTGTGGATATGTCGAACAAGCAACCTCGTAATGTTCAAGAGCTACACTGATCTATTCATTCAGTAGGTCCTATTCAGTATTTTGAAACATCTCTGAAATAGAATTACACATTATGGGACAATTTCTATAGCGGGAACATATGTCTGATGTCCTAGTATTTGTGATTTAAGTCAAGTCACCCAGATTGTGTCACACAGTTTAATCTTTCTACAGTCATCACACCCTTCTACAGAGAGGCTGATGAAGACAAAGGGTTCATATAGTCACCCAGCTCCTTATAAGCCTACAGCCACCAGGCTACTCTTCTCACAGCCTGCATGTCATTTTGGGAGAAGCCCTTACTATTTACTAACCCTCCTGTCACAGCAAGCTGGCTGCCTGATCTGTCTCATCAAGAGCTAAAATGGGGAAAGGGATGTGGGGGGTGAGAAGGAATACTGAGACTTAAAAGGCAACTTCATAGAAAAGGCAACTCCAGAAAGAGATGGAAATGTAAATTAGTTCACAGTTCTTTACAACACAGCTAGTACAAGCGTGATGAAAAGAATAAGCCTAAGACTGCACTTCTCACTGCTGAATATACCATAATAACTCATTACTTACCACTGGACTCCCAAATCCTGCAGAAATGATGGGCTCACAGGCAAACCTGGAGCCTTTGAGGAATGTTTAAAGATGCCTGAATTAGACAAAGTACGTTTAAAATCTCATGCGGGCAGACCTCTCCCCACTGAACACCTTCAGAAGCCTAGGCATAAATTATTCCAACAAATGTCAGCTGACGGAGACCATAGGGGATTTTTTTTGCAGTATTTTTATGAAATATTAAGTGTCACAGTGTAACTGTGTGATCTTGGTTGCTTAACTGACTTCAAGGGATTAACTTCTGTTCGGGGATACTCTCTGGGATTGAGGAAAAGGCAGTCAATGGACTAATGTGCAGCACACTACCAGGGCTAGGTTTGAAGGGTGAACTATCTGGGCTCAATGACATTTTAATAGATTTAACTGTGCAGGTCTGTAGATAAATCAATCTTATTCTGCCTTGCAGGCTGGTAGCCAGCCTGTGAGGAAGGAACTTAATTACCTGAATAGGCTGACTAGAGGAACACAAGACAATGGTATATGTAAGAGTTATAAAATAAAGTGTCTTTTACCCTCTGGGTGTTTCAAGAGAAAACTAAAGGGGTAATCAATGTGTAGATGGGAATCTCTGGTTCTGTGATTTAGGGAAGAAATGGTACAAGTACAAAAGACTCCTAGAGGACTTTGACTCACTTCCTAAAAGCTGACCAATTTCCTGACAGACAAAACCATACAGAATGATGTGTTTATTATTTTGGTTACCACTATTTTCTGTGCTATTTAAAGTAAAGCATAACTGTGGTTAAATTATCTTAGAAAATCTGTATGATTTCTTTCAACTAACAGAAGCCTTGGAGAGTGCATTGTAAATCCAGCACACCTAAGCACTCTGGGAGAGCGTATTCGTGAACTACTGCAGAGCCCGGGCATCATCAGTAGCCCTGGGAATCAGGTGAGAAGTGAAACGTTACAGACAGGGAGCCTTCGTCATGGGAGTTACTGCCTGCTCAAGAGAGCCTCAATAGCACATGGGTACTTCAGGACATCGTGAGCATCTAGCCAGTGAGTGCTGTGGCATGACTAAAAATGACTTTGTTGTTTTATTAACCACCTACCTTCAATTTAACTGTTCCCATAGGGGCGACTGCCCCTACAAAACGCATTTGTGCGTGTTTTCAAGTTGGATGTTAAAATACTAAAAAATCCAGAAGAAGCATTCATTCCCAGCATCTAATGCTTTTACCTACTTTGATTTTGTAAGCACGTAGGGAATCCCTATAAGCAAAATTTTCCTCAGAATTACATATTATAAAGAAATTGACTTAGCTGAGATAGGTCACAGAGGACCTTCACTGGTTGTGAAGTTCAGATGCAGTTTTTTATTCATATCTGGTATTTCCTAAAGCTTTTTAAACAGCTTTTTAAACATCCCAACTGTATTTTACTTCATGCTGAGATGATGGCCTTAGTACGCTTTGTATTCAGAGACACTGCTCTTGCTGACATGTGTTACTAACCAGCATGCTGGTGATAGAACTCAGTAAGGGCTGTTTGTAATAAGAACTTTATTTTTCCTATTGCTCTCTGAAAGCAGTGTTATACACCACAGCTATACTATATATCCAATATAACACATAATACTGTTGTATTAAATTCTTATAAAGAATACTGCATTTCATCTTCATGGCACAAGTCAAACCATCATGCAGTGCAGCACATAACTGACAGGTATGTACTTATGCTCTCACATAATTCCACTATTAACTAAAAAAAACGTATTTAAAGGAAGGGATTCTGGATTTAGCAAAAAGTTATAAGAAATCTTCTGTTTTACCTAACTCACATACTTCTGTATTTATTTTTGTATTCATAACTGTGGTCAAGTTTTATTACAGGCAGGTGAGAATGCAGTTTGATGAATACAGAAATGATACATTTTGTACTCTTCCGCTGCAACTATACAAAAATGTTATCAGGCAATTAATTTTTTTCATTAACCAAGCCATAAATATTCTTCCATTTTCCACTATCGAGATATTCTATTCATTAGCAAGAGAAAGCGATTTCTTACTGGTTGTGCAAAAGCAAGCTTACCTGCTTGTACTTACCTTTTTTTTAATATTTTATTTTTCATAATAAAAAACTACTTTGACCCTATTAGAGAAACAGGAACCACGTACCTAATGCCGCATGGCAGTAAACACACGCACAAAGTGAATCCAAAGGTGGTTAACGAATGAAAGGAGAATCTGGTGCCTCACTGCATGCCCGCCTCGTCCCTAAGGCTGTGAAAGTTCCTTGTGCCTGTACATGCACACACACACGCAGACACACATGCACACGCAAACCCCCACGCGTGTGTGCACGTCATATGCCAGAGCGGGATGTTAAGGCGCGAAGGAATTATGACGTGCTACAAGACTTGTCACTTGTGTTAGCACCAGGACCCAAACCAGGCCCCTGAGACCTCAGAGCACAACCCATCTGTCCCACAAACACATCTGTCCTTTATCATGTTGGTCTCTGCTCTCTGGAGAGGTTATGGAAAGCCTGAGTCATGGGGCAGATCAGGCCTATTCAGACCTCTCCTACAGGGACCATGCCAAGTTTTAGCGAAGGAGGTATTTTTCCAAAGAACTTCGCCTCTCTACCAAGCTAGTGGCAAAATGCCAGAACTTTTAATTCTGCTGTGACCTTTCTATAGCATGCCTTGCAACAGGCTGGTCGCTTCTTGGGAAAGGACATTATGCATTTATGTAGCAGATGTCATTTTCATAATTGTCCTAATTATGCAATATTATCATTGATAAAACAGCATTACTAGAAAGATAATGATAGCATAGAAAAGTAAGAGAAAGGTTCTCTTAAGGGTCGCTTCTTTCCCTGACCCAAAATTGAAGACTTTCTAAGCACACTGCATTTTTTTTTTTGTCCTTTGAGAATGTTTGGCCATCCCAGATAAAATAATTTGTAATTCAATTAAAAATGCAATGGGGAGAAAAAGTACCAAGCAAACAAACAAAAACTCACACAGAAAACCTGCACTGCTACTTTGTTAGTCATTAATCTTGATTATCTCCTAAGCTGCATGCATTTTGCCCTGGCTCTGCAACATGACCAAACTCAGATGGCCAGAGGCTTCCCTACTTGCAGAGAATGTACAGGGAATATAAAATAGCGATCAGCCACCCAGTCGTTACCCTTTTCCTCCTGCTTTCTCTGTTAGCACTACGCCACAGATATTGATTTAATTAATGAAGTAAAAAATAGTGTCATTATGAAAGAAAGTGACTAAAAATGCCAACACTCATATTTACTCATGTATTTTTCTGCATAGATCAGTGAACGACATCCTGGTTATTTTTTATAACAGGAGGTAATCTCTTTTACACCATAGTTTCTCCTTTTATTAAAACATTATACTGTGTCTTGTTTTTTCTGTGTTAATATGCTTTTCAGCAGCTCTCTTTTCATAAATTATTCTTGCATAAAGGAAGAACAATGTTCAGGTCTGTTCTGTATTTGTGAGCTAATTTACACAAGGGCCACAGAAAAGCTTCCATTTGTCCTGAATTTAATGCTTTGGTCAGAGTACATGCTTCAGGGGTTTTTTAGCCATATTTCTTCCTAAACGCATACATTAAAGTCATCATGATTCCTAATTAGATGAAATATAACAAGACATATAATTACTTTCTTTACATCTGTTCATATATACACATTTCCTCATCACTAGAGATTCCATTACTTAGCCTTTAAATGTGAAAGTTTTTTAATTAGCAATGAAATGCTCTTTTTACTTCACTTACTTTTAGTTGCTTTTTTTATATACCACTGTGCCTTCAGTTTTTCATATCTATGTCCTTTCCTTTGATTTTTGAGGCCAGTGATTTTCTGTGGTGGTTTCTAAGATAAATATTCCCTCAGGAAAAGGTCATAAAGATCGAAGCATGGTACAGAAAATGTCAAAAATTACAGGCATTTCTATGTGTATGAAATGATCTGTTGGGTTTCCTGCTTATAATAAATAAGGAGAACACGTGTTCCTTTACAGCACTGTGTGAAATAGGGCAGATCCCAGAGCACATTTTCTTTAGATTTAACCAAAACCTGACATTTTAAAAAAGAGACAATTCCTTAAAGGTTTTATGTGCTAGACATGAGGTCCTTCATGTTATTCCCCATTACTGACAACTTTTTTAACTTCCCTTGAAGCATCAGATTTAACTTAAGCACCAGGAAACTTTCAATGAATTTTGTGCATTTTATTGCTCTCTCATTCACTTGGGTACAATCACATTAAAAGTTGAAAGAGCATGAAAATCAGTGGCATACATGACTTCTGTGCCAGTTGTGACAGCATTCTAGCTCAAGCTAGAAGACATTTTAAAAAGCCAACAGATGCCCTCCTTCTCTTTATTCTTTCAGCGTTCCTCACAGTATCCTCTAACAGGGGAGAAAAATTATTATCTAGTTTATTAAGTATTCCAAAATTCAAAAAAATAACACCAGTCCAGAAAAAATGTGGAATGTCAACATTTTAAATTGAAAATTGAAATAATTTCTATGGCACAAGAAAAGGATTGCTTGTTTTCTTAAAGTATGTGTTTTGATTAAAAATTAATTTAATTAGCAGAAAAACTACTCAAACAAAAATTCAAATTTATATAAATAAAAATGCCAAACCTTAGTTTGTAAATATTTTAGGATATAAAAAAAATTATGCTTATATCAAGTGCCTTAGGGTTGCCAAACATGTAATTTATTTGGACTTTTTTTGGTCCAGCTTATGCGATCTAACATATTGAACAAGGGCACTGCAGCCTATTAAGATATTTCAGTCCCCCAGCTGCTTTCTTGCAGAATAAAATGAGTTACAATATCACAGCTCTGCCCATTTCTCCATCTAAAATTTTAGTTGAAAGTGTAACTGAAGGAGGTATTTCACTAAAATACCGTTTCGAAGTGAGTTAATAAGTGTTAATCACTGCAAGGCACTTATTAACTCACTTAGAAATGGTGTAAA